>NW_004797780.1:89540-92522 GCF_000002075.1 Aplysia californica | reverse complement strand
CTCTCTCTCTCTCTCTCTCTCTCTCTCTCTCTCTCTCTCTCTCTCTCTCTCACGCACACTCTCTCTCTCCCTGTCTCTTTCTTGCTTTCTCTCTATCCCTCTCCCTTTCTCTGTCTGTCTGTCTGTCTGTCTGTCTGTCTGTCTGTCTGTCTGTCTGTCTGTCTGTCTGTCTGTCTGTCTCTCTCTCTCTCATAACCCACGACCCCTTTTCCCCCTCTTTTTTTCCCCTCGCCCTGTTTCTTTTGTTTTTGTATATTATGTAGGCCTACTGCGCTAGGCCTAGTCAATATGACACACCCACCGGATGTCACTGTTGACAGCGGAAAAATGCTCAAATATGGTCCTATCAGCGTCTTTCGGGTTATCGTGGGATATGCGACGACCAATTCTGTGGCGACGACAATGACTATATGAATGATTTATATCATGATATTATAATGTGCACGAGGCAGACCGAAAAGAGCTCTTCACAGTTACTTTTGAAGTGCAGAACTCTGTTTGCTAGTGGACGGTTGGCGGGTGCTCTGGTGTGGTTTGCTAAGTACTTCTTTCCTATAAAACATCTATATCGTCCTTATCTCCCCTTCTTTCTGTTTATATTAGTTACACTCTTGTAAGTTGTAACACCTCTCTCTTCGGCACTTCTATGACCTTGTGTTGCAAGTGCTGTAAAACCCTTACTAGAACAAAACTAATTTTATGTGTGTTAGAGTTGTGTGCACACGGAATAAAAATAATTACATTATTATCATCATCATCATTATTATTATTATTATTATTATTATTATTACTATTATTATTATTATTATTATTATTATTATTACTATTACTATTACTATTATTATTATTATTATTATTATTATTATTATTATTATTATTATTATTATTAAGATTATCATCATCATCGTCATCAAATGATGCACATCAACTCAAGAAGCCTTCAGTAATCAAATTTAGTGCCGGGGAGAAAGAGAGGAACAGAAAAGGAGGATCTACGATACAATGTAGGCCTAATAGAAAGGCTGCAGAAAGTCCGGAGCCCAGATGAGGGGGCAAAGGAGGTGAAGGGGTGGGGGCAGAAAGTGGAGACTAAAGCAGACGACAGAACATTGTTAGAGAGCAGGACAGAATATGAAAGAACATTTTTGAGAAGAAAATTTTCCATCGCTATCCGAATTCGAACCCGTGACTTATTGAATGAGAGGCGAACACTTTAATCTCTGGACCATGAGAACCCATTTACACGTACAGTTCACTGATCGACAAACTGTAGGATATCGAAAGAATGGCGGGCATCCTTTCAACTTTCTAGTAAAACTGAGCGTGGAAATGAGAATTCTTCTCGATATCGAAGGGTTCTCAGTCCAGCGACCAGATATGCCAGGAGATGTTCTTCCGGGGGGGGGGGGGGGGGGGGGGATCTCGAAAATCTCCTCCCGGTTATAAGATAAGATAAGATAAGATAACATAACATACATCTTTATTGTCCAGATCCTGGCACATTGGTTTGGTGTTCCACCACGAGAAGACACACACACACACACACGCACACACACACACACACACACACACACACACACACACACACACACACACACACGCACGCACACACACACAAACACACACACAAACACACACGTACACACGTACACACGTGCACGCACATGCACACACAAGTAGGCTTACAATCACATACATAATATAAATGAGCAGCAATATAAACAATAATAATCGTAAGCTAGATACACACTCAATGTTATTTTGATGCATGCTCTAAGGTCGTAAGTACACTAAACAAGATAGATGGTTAAGATGGAAGCATTTTGATAGATGATGGTAAAAATGACCTTCTGTATCTTTCTTTGTTACAGATCAGAAGCATGGGTCTTTTACTTCTGACTGATGTTTTTATTTGAGGGAACAAGGGATGTTTGTTGTCTAAAAAGATGGAATTAATTTTCTTAGTGCAAGCTGTTATGTACAATTCATCCAAGTAGGGGAATGAAGATGTTGAAATTTTACATGCTTTCCGTATTAGTCGATTTAATTTTTCTTTATCTTGTTGTCTTGTGTTCCCGGCCCATGCTGTTATACAAAAATTGATAATACTTTCTATGGTTGAATGGTAGAACATGGACATCAATGTTTTATCAACTTTAAAATACTTTAGCTTTCTAAGAAAAAATAGTCTTTTGTTCACTTTTTTATGCAGGAGAGAAGTGTGGACACGCCAGTTGAGTTTGTTGTCTATTGTCTATTGTTGTCATTTATTAAATGAGTTACCTGTCGCTGTCAGGGAAACTGGCTAAAAACTCGCCCCCTGTTGGTATCGATATGGCTAAATTAGGCAGTTGCAGAGACATCAAATACTCGCTACTACCAAAGGGACACTATCTACTACCAATATGTTTAAATTGCCCTATCTCGCGTATGGGCGAAACCTTGTGTTAGCGCTTGACGGCGCGTGACACGAGTGTAAACAAACGTTCCAGCTCTCTTGATTGAAAGCATGCAATTTTTTTTTTGTCTGCGGTCTGCTATACTACAATGTCTGCATTATATCGCTACAACAGAAAAAATGATCAGAGTCCAAGAGCAAGTGGTCATCTAAAAGTAGTAAAATAAATGGAGCTATGGCCATTCAACTATCATCATATTCATTAAACTATCATCAGATTATGATTAAACTTCCAATAAAAACCAGTTTCAACCATTTCACACCAATGTTTACTTTACTGTAGTCGAGTTTTTAATCTAAAAATTGTGTTTACTCAAAAGTGAAAAAATGTGACCCTGATCGTTTTTCCATTGTGGCCTTCAATTGATATCCAACATAACTGTCCCTATAATATATAGATCTACCCTATTTGAAGTCCTATTCCTACCTCCCCACGGTGAGCAAAGATTACTGTAATATTGTACTCCAAAAGAACACACACACACACACACACACACACACACACACACACACACACACACACA
>NW_004797780.1:88218-89378 GCF_000002075.1 Aplysia californica | reverse complement strand
ACACACACACACACACACACACGCGCGCGATGCTAAGAGATGTGAATGATCATTTACCAGTTTCGATACCCTACTTCTGCCATTTTTAATTTTAACTGTTCGAGTACAAACGGAGGGTGAATTAAGGATCAAACTTTCCGCAGGTAGGGCTGTGGCGTAATGCGGGGCGAATTGCGTTGCGTCCCTCAAGGCGATGCCGCACATGCTCATGGTACGCAAGGAGGAAATACAGCCGAACCTGCCATGACGGCCACCTCTATAAGACGGTCACCTCTATAAGATGGCCATCTGTATAAGACGGCCATCTGTACAAACGGCCACTTTCCACCCCCCCCCCCTTGCGTTTTTTCGATATAATCTAACTGTGTGAAACGGGCACTTGTCCAACGCGGCTGCGGCCACTATATATAACACACAACCCCTATCACACCAAACAATAACCCCTGTCTTAGACGGCCACCTTAGTGACTCCATTACGTTTTGTCATAAATTGTGCATTGGCACCTGGCGTTGTAGGCGAGCCGTCATAATCCAATCATCTGTTTTTTGTTAGGTAGTCCCTCCAACCGATCATGCTGATGCTGTGTATGCCCCTCCCACTGTTGACCAATAGGTAACACATTTTTAGCTGCTGGTGAGGTAAGCATGTGATCCCTCATAACCCATAAGCCCCGCCCAGAACTCATACATCGTAAGTGAGATGAGTGGTCATTGTTTACCCAGTCTGTAACAAAGTAACAACAGACGTCAACATGAACTTGTGACAGAAGCGTCGCTCGTTCTCCGAGGGGTGGCGACCCATGTGTTTGTTTTACCATAGCACTTGGTCCTCCTTGTCTGACACATTTCGTTTTATTGTCACCCTTGCACAAAAGCAGAAACAAAATTTAAAAAAGATCAAAAGAAAACCCCAGCGAAAGCAACAACAACAACTATAACAACAACAGCAACAACAACAACAACAATGCCGCGACCTAAGAAAGAAAGGGTTTGTTCAGGGGCGAAGGCTGACTTGTTTGACAGGGTAATCAAAGTGAAATGAGACCAGATAGCGCCTGGAAATATCGACAATGACAACAATGACAATGACAATCTTTATTCATCTCGCAGGGAGAAATTTGTCTTGGTCGTTAACAATGGCAGTAGACGTTACAAAGGTT
>NW_004797780.1:85898-86869 GCF_000002075.1 Aplysia californica | reverse complement strand
TATGGGTGAATTTGACTGTGACAATGTTTCAAAATTAGGAAGGGAAGCAGTGATTATTTGATTATATAGACGCTTCGCCACTGGGTTTGTTTTCTTCATCTTGATCAGTCCTGTCTAAGACGGTCACCTGTCTTATACGGCCACTTCTCTCCTCGACATTTGGTGGCCGTCTTACACAGGTTCGACTGTGCCTTACCGGAAACACTACCGGAAACATCGACGGGTCACTTCCGTTGTTGTGTTCGCCGAATATGGCAGGCAGATTACAGAGGTGAGTGACGAAATCGCGACATCAGTGCTTTCTTGTCCTATCTCCATTTTTTAAACATTGAAAATGAGACTTTTTCTTAAGCTCACTCTTTGTTATGAAATGTTTTCACTGTTATTAAAAATGGAGATAGGACAAGAAAGCACAGAGGTTGCGAAATGTTTGATTTGCTTCTATATATAGTCTTAATTTGGGCATGTACGCTCTTACTTACAACAATTAGGTCATATAAGTGTCGAGTTTCTTATCTCCAGATTTGGTTTGAATTCATATTGCTTTACTTGAAGTACTTCTTAACACAAGGGTGTCACTGCTTGATTTTGCCGTGGTTGATATAAACATCCGTCTAAAAACAAATTGTTGTTTTACGATTTAGTTTAAACTGAACTCACACGTAAAGCCAGAAGGTTTTTATTTGATTTTGTTGTGTCAATATAAAGAAAACTTCTTTTTTTGTTGATTGTGTTTAATTTGAAAGCAAAAAAATGGAGCAAACAAACAAACAAATAAACTAACTAACTAACGAACGAACGAACGAACAAACGAAAGAACGAAAGAACAAACAAACAAACAAACACGCAAACAAAACAAAGCAAAATACAAACAAAAATCCTAAACATTAACCCCCATGCTTTGAGCTGGTCGACGATCACCCAAAGTTGTTTTCTGTTCCGGAAATCATAGCACCGACCCCCACTTTGAC
>NW_004797780.1:84125-85798 GCF_000002075.1 Aplysia californica | reverse complement strand
ACCACGCACACACACACACACAAACACACACACACACACACACACACACACACACACACACACATACACACACACACGCACACAGACTCTCTCTCTCACACACACACACACACACAAACACACACATACACATACACATACACACACACACACACACACACACACACACCACACACACATACACACACAAGTTGATATCCCAGATCTGTGAACTGTCAAGCACGTTTGAAATAGAGGAGGGGGGTGGGGAGGTGATCAAATCGAAAACACTCCAGAAGACGGATGCAGTGTCTCTGCTTGGGTCGTTTTTGTTCATTTTGACTTGGTCTCACAAAAAAAGTAAAATGTTGTTGTCACGAAGAGGACTGGCCTTGAGAATGAAACAACGGCAAAGAGAAAAAAACAACAACCTCGAAACGGGGACTTGCGTAAATACTAAGTGCACACTGCCAGTCGAATTCATTCGATTGGGTCGGTGCCAGCCAGATTTTTTTTTCTCCATGAAACAGCAAAAGCTAGATCTTCCATTTGACACAGTTCGTCCGAAACCGACTAAATTCGATTGTGAATTCTTAAATCAGACGCGTATGTTTTTCAAAGACGCGAGTCGAATCGGTTGCACAGGGAGGAAAACCTAGATGGCCCGGCTCTTTACTTTTCCAATTACCCTTTCCAATGGGTAGTGATATTTCGGCGGCATGCCGTCTGAAAATCGTAGTTGATATTTCCACGGCATGCTGTCTGAACATCGGAAGTGATACCTATACGGTATGCCGTCTTAAGTCTAAAGATCGGAATCGATATTTCGACGGCATAGGCTCTGCTTGAAGTGTATCAATGCAAGAATTGTGTTTGTTTTCCAGGCGACGAGTCGGGTGATATACCTACCCGACCCGACCCGATCCCATCAGAAAAAGGGCACCCTACTGTTGGAAAACCCCCAGTTTTCTCTCCATGTTGCTAACACAAAATAGATTGTGCATCTCTTACTCTCGTTACAATCACACAAAACATTTCATCGTTGTCCATAAAGCACAAAATGAGAGCAAAGGATAAACATTGTTAACTATACACACGGGCATCTTAAATCGTATCCCCAATAATGCGTTACTTAGGCCTATGGAAAAGAGATTATAGGCTTAATTATAAATAGTCCGGATGTTCTGATAGGCTGAATTTATGTGCCGTGGAATTATCACTTCCGATTTTTCAACGGCCTGCTGTATAAATATCTACTTCCTTTTCCAATTGAATCGATTGGCAGTGTGCACTGAGTATAAATGCACTTCTGTTTGAAAGACCCAGCAAAACATTTCAACGGCTCAGGCAGCGAAATGTAATACAATGTAATAATAATAAAAATAATACTGCGCTTAGATTGCCAAAGGTATTAAAAAAACCCAACCTTTTAAGTGAATGCTCTTAAAGAACGCAAGGCTTAGCACGCCACACCTCGTTCTTATCTCAAGCATTAAACTAGGAAGTGTCGCGACGTCTCACGTCGCCCTCCAAGTGTACTCGAGTACTTTGTGCTTCAAGATTAAGCAGGTGTAGACCTTGAACACTGGCATTGATTCAGCGGGTTGGAAGTCTGTTCGGTGGATCCGAGTACCTGTCTGTCCTATTACTTGCAAACATATTAATATTATTATCTTCTCACCCCAATAGGTTCG
>NW_004797780.1:79629-81470 GCF_000002075.1 Aplysia californica | reverse complement strand
TCTCTCTCTATCTATCAATAAATCTATCTATCTATCTATCTATCTATCTATCTATCTATCTATCTATCTATCTATCTATCTATCTATGTATCTATCTATCTATCTATCTATCTATCTATCTATCTATCTATCTATCTCAAACATACGCACGTCCACATGCACACACATACACATACACACGAATACGTATGCACTCATATTTACATAAACAGGAACTCCTACAATCCACACAACCCCACTCCCCAAACAGGACACGCTCACCCGAAGGCATAAATAGGAAACCTAGATCTATAGAGATAAGCGTTTTTTTACTTCCTCGTTGTATGCAGCTGAACTGTTTTTTGAAGCAATAACAGGAAAATGCATACATGTACTGTGAGACGTCTCCACTTTGACACGAAGTGGATCCATGAAAAAGCAATGGAGTCCGGATCCTGCTCTTTGGTTGGCTTATTGTCTCGCTGACCTGAAACCCTACAGTCGTAGAAGAGGAATTACTTGTCCCATTAACAGATCACTGGTGCAAATGCTTTTAAGGTAGAAGCCCATATTTAATTTCGCAAAACTTTAGAATTAGATTAATTAGAAGGTTAGTCATGTGAAATGGAATAAGTTAAACATTCCTTGCTACACTGAAACTGAAAGGCTTTTTAAGAGGCCAGAACTCCGAATTTAACGTCCATATCGGAAAGGAGAAATTGTTGTAAAGTGTCTTTCCAAAGGACTCAACGTCAGACCGAGCTGATTTTTATTGATTTGAAAGAGGCTTTTGACCCATTCATCCACATTTTTAAACATATTATGACTCGGCAATTAGGCCTACACAAATTGGTGCAACACATCAGTTATTTTACGTAAATTGGGCACGTACGCACGCACGGACACACGCACGAACGCATGCATGTACGCATACACCGAGAGAGAGAGAGAGAGAGAGAGAGAGAGAGAGAGAGACAGACAGACAGAGAGAGACAGAGAGAGACAGAGAGAAAGAGAAAGCGAGAGAGAGTTAGAGAGAGAGAGAGAGAAAGACACACAGACAGGCAGACAAACAGACAAGCGGGCAAACAGAAAGACAGTCAGCAGATGGCCAGACGGGCAGGCAAACAGATAGATAGAAACACAAAGAGACAGACAGACAGACGATCAGACAGAAACAGATATAGACAGACAGACAGACAGACAGAAACACATATAAAGACAGACAGATAGAAACACATATAGACAGACAGACAGACAGAAGGACAGACAGACAGGACAGACAAACAGACAGACAAATAGACAAACATATAGACAGACAGACAACAAGACAGATTCAGTCTGTTCCTCATCCCTTTAACACAAGACAGTCAATAAGTAACAACGCCTTACCAGCCGGCACCTGACATAGGTAAGCTAGTCTATTGGTATAGTACAGTTCTGTCCAGCCGTCTTTTCTGAGCGTCACTCCTGAGTAAATACCATCTGACTGGTGGTCCTCGCCATCTTTCCATCCCACGTAGTCTCCTTTCCCCTGGGGCACAAAGTTTAATTGAGTGGAAAGGTTTCACATAGCATCAACAAAATCTTGTCTTGTGTCGTTCTATCTTATCTCATCTCATGCATCTCAGCTCATCTCATCCCATCCCATCTCATCTCATCTTTTCTTATCTCATCTCATCTCATCTTTTCTTATCTCATCTCATCTCATCTCATCTCATCTCATCTCATCTCATCTCATCTCATCTCATCTCAGCTCATCTCATCTCAGCTCAATTCATCCCATCCCATCTCATCTCATCTCTTCTCATCTCATCTCATCTCATCTCATCTCATCTCATCTCATCTCATCTCATCTCATC
>NW_004797780.1:76774-79529 GCF_000002075.1 Aplysia californica | reverse complement strand
ACACACACACACACACACACACACACATACACACACACGCACACACACATACACACACAGACAAACACAGACACACGGACACACACATACACACACATCCTTCTCTTATGCATCATCACCATCCAGTGCCAGAACTGCGACAGACATCGCGATCATGGTTCTCCATTCATTCCTTTGCTTGGATGCTCTAAAAAAGCTATGTTTTCCGGATCTTTCCCTGTTACCCATTTGTTTAGGTTCCCTAAGTATGTTGTTCTGGGCCTACCCCTGCATCTTTTGCATTCAATTTTGCCAGTGAGAGCTAGATGTTCAAGACCCTTATGTCTATTCAGGTGTCAATGAAACTGTATTCGTCGTTTCTTGATTGTTTTTAACTTTAAACGTCCCACGTGGGCTTAATCAAACACTACCTCCTTTGATTTCTTTTCTTTCTACGATACTCTTAGCAGTCTCCTAAGAAACGACATTTCTGTTGTTTCTATTTCATTTTCAGTCTTTAGTGATTGTCCAGTATTCACAGCCATATAGAAGAGTGTGGACCATACATAGCATTTCAGAAATTTCATTTTGGTGCTCATTGAGAGATTTCAGTAATGCATAGTGTCTGTAAATACGTAAAAACAGGAATCAGGTTGCGCTTTTACGGTGTATATAATTTACTATTTTTTAAATTGTTATTGTCATTGGACTTTAGACCCTTCCAGCCGAAGGCTCCAAGAGCAGTACAAGAACTTCTTCAGTCGGCCTATTTGTTTTAACGCATTGAGGGTGCATATTATTCTGGTTAATCGTCAACGCTGGAAGACTCGAAGTTTTGAGGCACTTTAACAAAAAAGCATCACTTCGTTATTCATACTGATTTTTCAATTCTCTTTTTTTTCTGGAACTTCAAACTGCAAAATTTTAAAAATAAAAAATAAAATGTATACTATAACATCAGCAGATTCGTGCTTCTGATTTGCGTATGGTGGTTCGAAACGTGCCACAACATTTCCTTTGGTCTGCTGCAGATCGGACATAATGTGTCCGGTACATCATTAAAGAGTTAAAAGGACGAAGCCAGTCGACGAGAGGACTCAGATTTGAGAAGACTAATTTCTATAGCGCAAATTCCCCCTCAACAGCAAGCTCTATGCGCTTTATAATATAATATACTATTATTATTACCCCTGCGCTCGTCCCCGAAGTGGAAAGTCCAGGTTCGAGCCTCGGTTCGGACACGGATATTCTTCGCCCCCTCCTGCCCACCCAGCAGTAATGGGTACCTGACTTCGAGTTGGGGAAGTAAAGGCGGCGTGGAAAGGAACTGGCCACCCTACCACAATTATCTGCCGAAGGCCCAGGAAGTTATCTCACTAACAAGGCAATCCTCAATGTCCGGATCGGTAGCGGGAACAACTTTACTTTTTTTTATTATTACCCCAGCGGACCTGATAGCATTCTGAAACAATCTCAACTTCCTGGTAAGCTTACAATCCAAGCCGCCTTTTTTTGGGTAGGCGCTAAAACACGAAAATGCTATCAAGATCTTTTGTTGTCTATGAGTCTATGGCAAGGTACCCATTCTGACTTGGGTGAAGTGAGGAAAATTCGTATAAAGCGCCTTTCCCAAAGGACACAACGTCGGGCCTGGGGCTCGAACCTCTTAACCCACAACCTTAAGATTACGAGTCCGGCAGCCTAACCACTGAGGCTGAGACTATTAACACTTTAGAAACCATCCATCCTGTCATGACCACGACTGTCAACTGTCAACCTTACGTTGGGAGTAAAAGCGTGCCTTACACTAATATCTTGGAAAAGAGAAATAAATAAATTGCAATATATTGATCCCCGTGCGAAAACTTTGATTTCAATAGGAAACATACATAGATAAACACATACTTAAATAAACAAATATATACATGTTAATACAAACAATACCAAGTACACTAGTTCTATATTTCACTATCTAATGCAGAACAATTTTACAAGCACTGTGGAGTGCCCTGATTTTGTTTTTGAGCTCGGGTTGCCGTGTCTTTCTCAATGACACATACAAGTAAACACCCATTTAACCCCATCTCACCGACATAATTTTTATTCTAACGTAGATTTATATGTGCTTAACAAACGGTCAAAGAATGTATTTTCTTTTGGAAAACATGGCCTAGATACCAGAAAGTCGGACAGGAATATGTCAAACCTTTCTGTAAAGCAAGTGTTCTCGTAGCTGACCTAAATAGAGAATCTGTCAAGAGACGAGTACGCAGTCTTACCTTCCCAAAACGACTACCTATTGACGAGAACAAAAGTGGTTTTTTAAATTTAGACAGCTGGTCTTCTTGGATAACGTCATTATAATATAGAAAGAACGCCTAAGTGGTTGTGGGGAAGGGGCAGGGGGATAATCGTTTGCACAGGGCGTTGTCTTGGACGAATGGTCGCTATAGAGCAGGTTCGATTGTTTCTCATCGACAGTCACATAAAATTAAGTATTTCAGCACATGACGCTGTTATTCAAATGTTCACTTACTGCTAACTGCCATAGGCGTCTTTTATATGGACTGTCATTCTGCCACACCCCTGATCTTCTGGTACGAAAGATCTGCACCTAGCCTTCTCGGACGGCCCGTGTGCAAGTTGATCCCTTGGTGGTCTAAAATCGATAAGAGTAGGCTTCGGCCGCCACCCGGTAAAATTTCCTACCAACTGAAAATATAAGGTGTGTCCCGGGTGCTCATATGACCTTATACAGTTGCGAGCGCCGTAAAAC
>NW_004797780.1:69347-73219 GCF_000002075.1 Aplysia californica | reverse complement strand
GAGAGAGAGAGAGAGAGAGAGAGAGAGAGAGAGAGAGACAGAGAGAGAGAGAGACAGACAGACAGACAGACAGAGACAGACTGACAGACAGACACACGGATACAATATAGTATTAACCAAAGCCGTCTGTAAAATTTTAAAAAACAACGACAACCGGATATTAACCTACTTTTTCTGTAAACCATAACAAACAAGATAGAATTAGAGGCCCAAACATCCGCGTACTGTCAACACAACTTAGGGCATGGCACTTCACTTTGCATCGAGAAACACACATGTCAGAAGTGACGTACGTGGCAGTTGTATTACGTGTGTTTACGTGTGGTTATGATGTAGTGTTCTCGTGGTGAACGCATCTAAAGTGATACAAAGTAGATTTTCTACCTGTAAGGACTGTGTTCCATCTTGTTCTCGTATTCTTTGAAGCTGGTAAGATACGTTATATTTTTTCCAGAGAGTTTGTTTTTGTGAGTGTTTTACGGCACTTGCAACACAATAAGGTCATATAGTATTAGAGCTGTTACAAGAGAGCCACAAACACAAAAAAAGAGGGAGGAGAGATAAGGACGACAGATGTTTGATAGGAAAGAAGGAGCAGACCACACCAGAGCACCCGCCAACCACCCACATAGAGAGTTTGCGACATCTGGGTAGAATGGCATGCGTGCTTTGAGGCCACGTGCCTCCTCTTCGAAAGGGAAGACTGACATACAGTTTTCAAATTCCGTTATGCACAGGCTTGGCAATTACTTAATGACATTATACATGACTTTGGGGGGCCTTGTACGTTTTTCAGGTTGTCTGGTGTAGCCTACTTTAAATCTGCGTGCAGGGAAAATTGTACGCTCTAGAGTATCATGACCCCTTGTATAACGTTATCTTAGTACGGACATTATTTTGTTATTTACAAAGGTACATAGTGTTTCTTTTCACAAACTAAAAACAGTTTAAGTGGCTTCAACCTGTTAGAGGTTTTAAAAAAAACATAATTATTGATTATAAGCGAGATATCCTGTTTTTTAAAAAAATATATGACTCGCCAAAACACCGACATTTCCTGCCGAATGGCTCATTTGAAAGACTTGACAGTTATTAACTCTTTAACCTAGGACAGGTGCGCCTATTCAAAGTTATTGCTTGCAGAGCATAAGTAAATCCAGTAAATTACTTTTGCATAGATAAAGATACAATTGAACTTGGAAGTACCAATATTCCGTTTTATCATTCACATGTGTGTCTTCCTGGCATTCAAGCACTTAGTTGGTTTTATGAGTGTTATATTTTTTAGCGTTTGTCTCAGAGTATCTGCTTACAGCATTGTCAGTGAAGTCTTTTTAGTGATGCATTTGCCTTGTGTGATCTATTTTTGTCTACATTACGTGTAGAGCAGCAGCGTCCTTACCACGCATGCAAATGAAATCAAAATGAATTTTCTTTTAAAAAGATAGCTATTTGGACATACTTTATTTTCTTCTGAGGTACTTCCGAAAAAAAAGCCTATTTAGACTTCCTTTGGGTGGGAGGTGTGGGCGTTCCGTTAGCTCCGTTGGTATCATGCTGGACTACGTAGCGGAAGGCCCTGATTCGAGTCCCGTTCTTGAACTTGAGTAATTTTCTTAAGTCTTCAAGGCTCTCAACCCATTTGCCTCGGTCCTCTCAGATTCGGACTTAAGGTTCCGAGGTCCCTCCTCTTAAATGGCCGTAGTGTTGATAGGGGTGTTAAACCCTACACTTACTTTTTACTAGACTCCTTGTAGTACGGACAGGCCTTGTCTCAAGCATTTGTGCTGTACGAACACAAAAATGTGGCTATTTTACCAGGACTGCATACTAAGAAATGTAATTCAAAATACTGGGGTATGCTGGTCCAGAAATGAAAAAAAAAGGTCGGTGAGGTTGAAAGAAAACAAAAGCTCCCTACTTCAAACTTTTAGGGGAAAAAGTCAACCCAACCCACCCAAACCCAAATGTGACCTTCAACTTACCACCCATCTTCCCCTGGTCCAGAAATAGAAAAAAGGGTGGATAAGGTTGATAGACAATAAAAGGTCTTCACTTCTAACGTACTCCTTTCTTGGGAAAAAATGTCAACCCACCCAAGCCCTAATGTGGTTTTCCTAATTACTGTCCTTCTTCTTCCCCTATTGAAGATATGGAATAACACATTCCAATGCACAGTACGTAAAGACAGTTCAGTACAAGAAACTTGCTTACCACATGTTTCTAAAGTCGATGTTGTTTTGCTTTTCGTGGCTGCAGATCTTTCTCCATCACATATCTTTTCGATGTGGGGACATGCCTGTAAATAAGTTATAATTTACTGTCCAGTCCTCCCATCGAAAAGATTATGACGAAGAGAGATATTATGTGGCCACGGAAAAACAAACAAACAACAAAAATCGATTTAAAAAAATGTGGCGTACGGGTTTCTTGTACTGAACCTTCGATAAGTAAAAAGTGTTATCAAAGGTGTCATTTTTTCTCCCTTGATTGTTTCATCTGCTTTCAGAGGAGACCACGTGACAATGTTTGCCATGTCAGCCCAGGCCTGCCTTGGGGGTGTTGTCCTTTCTCTGCTCCTGACCCTGAGTCATGGCCTACCTGCGACGTCGAAAAAGCCAAAGGTCATCCTGGTCTCTATGGACGGTTTTCGTCATGACTACCTGACCAAAGGCAATACGCCAAACTTTGAAGACATGTTGAGTGCAGGGGTCACCATGCCTTATGTGAACAATACTTTTGTGACCTTGACCTTCCCGAGTCACTACAGCATAGCCACAGGTGAGTTGCTGATCTTTGAAATAGATTTAATTTTAATGCTTAGGCTAATCACCCCCCACTGAAAGGTTATTGTTATTTTAGAGGTGGGACCTCTGAATGTGACGTCAATTTCCGATCGCTCAGGACCAAGTAAGCACGTACGTGTGAGGGGTGGGGGAGATGGGGTGGGGATATGTGATTATTAATGAATTGAACCAGGGTAATCCGTATTATAGTCTACATGCTACCAACTGAGCACAAACATTTATTAAAAGAAAAACCTATCTGAGTTTGTGTACTTTTCTGAGATAGATTAAAACATAAGGAACTTTAAAAATGGCAGCGTGCTTTTTCCAACGCTGTGGCTTTAGTTTTAGAGTTACATGACCTCTGCTACAAACTTCTAGATTGAAAATGGCCTCATACCTTATCAAGTTTAGGTGAAATCAGTCATACCACGGAAGGGTCTTGATTGCATCTTGGGCTATTTAAAGTCAGTCAATTAAAAAAAAAACCGCCTGTATGCTATTCTGATTCAATCCCAGAGTAGGAAATAGCGGCTCAGATTTTTATGGTCTGGGCTCCGAGTCGTTAAAAAAAGCAGCACCGTCAAGTGATTTGTAAAAATCAGAAGCGTGGTCAACGGTCTTTTCGAAATAATTAAAATCTGGATTTCAAGATTTGTACATGCGAACAAATGGGCTGTTCAGACGTCGTAATTTAGCTGAAATCGAAAGGTCTCTGCTTCGCATTACAATATTTTTCAATATTAGAAATTTCGATACAACTGAAAGCGGAGGGTTAAAATAGAGGGGGAAAGAGGTACCGTGAAATGGACGAACATTTGATAGGACAACAAGGTTCAAATCAGCCTTTGTTCTTGACTGACTCTGTGATATAAAACGTGCCCGCTGTATAAAAGGTTGCTGGAACACCTTGGGTTGTAAAAACAGTTCTCAAAAGTTCATTGAGTAAGATTATGAGACCCCCTGTTTTCGAACTTAACTCCTGTAATCCTGAAGCGTTTTCTGCTGTTCCCAGTCATTGTGCGCATGTCAGATGAGAGAGAGAGAGAGAGAGAGAGAGAGAGAGAGAGAGAGAGAGAGAGAGAG
>NW_004797780.1:62423-68377 GCF_000002075.1 Aplysia californica | reverse complement strand
CCCCCGACATGTCTTTTTGTACCTTGGCCTTCAACATGTTCTCCTTTCTTTGCTTCTGGTCTTCACTTTTGCACCTTTTAAAGTACATAATTTATGTGTTGAGGCTGTGCACAACAAACCTGTTCATTGCACTTTCTTTTAAAACATGTTGTTCAGTTGCTCACTCCATAACTTTCAACATGGAAAGTATCTTCACGGATTGTAGAAATGGCTTCAAATTAGTATACTGAGGGCCATAGAAGTAAACAATAAGGGTGTTATTAAATGTCAGTATAACAATTGTCAGATAGAGACTGCCATAGCCTTATTCTGATTGTACCATGTGAAATCGTTTACGGTTAAAATCTACGAACAAAATGTACCGCTTACGCCAATTACATTTCACTTTTAATATAGATATTTTTACACCCCATCGATACAATGTTTAGATCAACAGTACATTTCCAGCTAGGCTTACTCATCCAGCAATTTAGATCCTGCAACGTTGTAAAATAATTTGCACTTGTTATGCTGTTTTGCGATGACTTTTTGGTTGCTCTTGCTTTTTTCGCTTTGAATTCGAGCTGTCCGTTTCATATTTATTCTCCTGTGCTTTTTGCCGTCTTGACAGAGATAATGGAATTTGGAGATAAGAAAATACTGAAGTGGGTAGACTGTTGTTTGACGAAGCTGTTTCTGTGTGCCTCAGAGATAATACTAAACAGCATAATTTATCATGCCTTTTACGGACGGAAACCAGAAGAGTTCCCTGTGACCCTGGACGTAGAGATAATAAACAGTGGAAGATGTTGAACCACGTTTCGCGTACACGTGTCCAGTGTTGGTAGATGGATCAAGATATGGGTCGGGCTCTGAAATGAGGTTATGTTGAGTTCAAAAACAAGATTTCCCCCTTCAGATGGAAAGTCTAGATATGTGTGAATGTGTATTCTGGTGTTTGTCTATCTGTGCGCGTGTGTGTGAGTGCGTGCACGTTTGTGAGTGACACACATACACACACTCACTGGGACATGCACACACACTCACTGAGACACACACACACACACACACACACACTCACACACACGCACGCACACACACACACACACACACACATACAACCTTACAGGATTAGGCCGTGTAGTCGCAGAAAGCAATATTATACTTTCCTGACGAGGGCCCAATGAACGTTTTGGACAGTGTTGGTTACTGGGTCTCTAGGGAAAGTGTGTCATGAACTTAAACCCCATTGTCAGGGCTTGGAGAGAACGAGTCTTTTCTCTTAACTACAGTTTTAGCCATTGTTATCTTTTCCTTTTCCTTTTTAACCCCCCCCCCAAAAAAAAAGAAAAAAAAAAGAAAAAAGATTCAATACTAAAGGACCGTGTGAACGGGCTCATCCTTTCTTGAACCCTAATAACATTTGATTGGCTGTTAGGTTACTATCATTGTAAGCGGTGACAACGGTGATTGGATAAATGAGCAAGTGTGTGTATTCACCGCATGTAACTTAAGAAGATTCTGAAGCAGTCTTAACGGTTTTAACTGATTATTTCGGTACTTAATTAAGAAACAACCATTTACGATGTAAAAGAGTTGGGTGGGGAGGGGGGGGGGGTTAGGTTCAATCCTCCAGGCACAATCTTGTTAGTCCTGCTCTATGCCCCACCATTGCACATTAAACTCTTACAAGTCGACACATGTAGGTACTGACTAGATGCTGTATACTGATTACTTCTTGTTTTCCTAATGTGTCATAAATACCTGCTTGCCTATGCTTTAGATAGTCTGCGTGTTGTATTACATGTATATATTCATTCTTTAAAATCTAGATTAGCGTTTGTAGCTTGAAACCTGTCCTTTCATGATCAAAATGCTAACCTCGTACTTCGTATTTCAAACTTGACTTGCTGAGACACACAGAAATTAGGTCTACGACTGGTAAGAGCAACGACCCACGAAAGAAGGGCAGCGCTCGTTGCTCAAATCCACAGAGGTCGGGGTGAGGGAAGTCTCTTTGAATATCGTGTAAAACCACATGATCTACGAGACACTTTCTCGTAAAGAAAGTTTGCCAGAATTGATCCTGATATCGGTAACCTTCATGACATAATCGTACAATTAAGTTATCTCCCGTGGGCCGATTTTTTGGTTGCTGTCCTGATTGATAGCGGGTGGCTTGCGGGTGCTCTGGTGTGGTTTGCTCCTTAGTACTTATCAAACATCTGTCGTCCTTATCTCTCTTCCTTCTTTTCTTCGTAAGTTGGTATCTAGTAACACACGTAGTCTTCGGCACTTGTATGACCTAATTGTGCCGTAAAACTCTTACTAAAAGATACAATCAATTCCAAAAGTTCATTTCTTCCTCAGGCACTTACGAAGAAACCCATGGAATTGTCGCCAATAACATGTACGATCCGGTTTACAACGAGACCTTCGGGATGGGAACTACAGACCCCAAGTGGTGGAATGGGTCGGAGCCGATATGGACAACTGCCAAAAAAGCAGGCCTCAAAGTCGGTAAATATCTTTTCTGGCCTCTGAACCTTGTGGAATAATTGTTGTTTATCCATAACTGTTCCCTGGGTTATCACTCGATAGCAGTTTTGAAGGATGCACTACATGTATATGGTTGTAAGGGCAGGACCATTCGTGACCTGACCTGACCATCAATGATTTATTTATAGAGGCACCAGCCATCCATGTCCATGTGCTGTTTTAGCCTCTAAGACCAATCGTCTTAAGTTAAAGGGTGTTATACCAACACACAGATTGGAAACGCATTAGAAACAAGCACTGAAAATAAGTGAAATAATGTTTATATTTTAAACTGTCTACTCACAAAAGAACAAATGGCCAAAAAAGCGCTGAGTGAAAACTACAACAACAACAACAACAACAACAACAACAACAACAACAACAACAAACACTACTACTACTACTACTACTACTACTACTACTACTACTACTACTACTACTACTAATAATAATAATAATTTAAAAAAAATAACTTGTGCATGGCGCAAATTCCCGTTCACCAGCAAGCGTTTTAGAACAGACGGGTGGGTTGCAGTTCTCTTTCCACACTCCTGTGTCACGTACATGGTGGATTGGGCGAGGTCCTCCCGGAAACGTATGTTGAAGACGTAACCGGTGTTGACATTTCGTGAGGTTTTTTTTGTTTGGTTAGTGTTTTACGGCCCTCTCAACTGCATAGGGTCATATGAGCACGCAGGACACATTAAACATTTTCAGTTGGTAGGAAATTTGCATTTTGCCCGGGTGGCGTCCGAAGCCTACTCATATCAATTTCGGACCTCCAAGGGATCTTTAACTTGTACAACTTGCACACGGGACCTCCGAGATTTTTCGCCCTTGTCCGAGAAGGCTAGGTGTAGATCTTTCCTACCAGAAGATCAGGGGTGTGGCTGAAAGAAGGAGCCAAGAATTAGCAGTAGAAAGGCTGCAGAAAGAGTCAGGAGCCCAGAGGAGGGGGGCAAAGGAGGTGAGGGGATGAGGGCAGAAAGTGGAGACCAAAGCAGACGACAGAACATTGCTAGAGAGCCGGAAAGGAGGTGAAAGGAGACAATTTTAGAGAAAAAAAATTTCCGTCGCTATCAGAATTCGAACCCGGGACCTATAGAATGAGAGGCGAGCACCTTAACCTCTAGGCCACGAGAGGCCTCTAATTTTTTTAAAAAGTCAATAAGAACATGCCAATTGCCAAAAAGAAGCCGTTTAGCTCATGCTCTCGAGTCAGTAGCTTTTTCATGTTGTCAACGCAGACGTAAATCTTAGTTGGTGGTTGGCGCGTGCTCTGGTGTGGTTTGCTCCTTCTTTTCTATCAAACATAATAATAAATAATAATTTAAAAAAAAAAAAAAGAGAATAATAGCATTAAAAAAAAAAAAAAAAACTTTCCATGCCCCCCCCCGCACATATAGTATCATTGCTACTCTATTGATATATATATATATATAATCAATGCTTTGAATAGCACATGTCCCTGCTCTATGCGCTTTACACTATATTATTACCCTAGCAGACCATAGACCACTCAGAAACATTCTCAGCTTCCCAGGAAGCATACAGTGCAAGCAGCTGATTAAGCTCTCACACACTAACAAACTGACAAGATCTTTCACTGTCTATAGATGGATAACCGTCCACCCGATATAATAGAGGGGCAGATTTCTCCGTCCCTCGGGTGCAGTATCCGCTTTGCTAAACCAGTGGGCACAAGGCCAGAGGAGAAGCTGAGAACAGATACCACCTTTGATCTTAACCAAAAGGCCGAGAAGTGATAATGGGGTGCTCTTGCTGGGTACCCATCATTCCCACCTGGGTGAAGGGAGGAAATCTCGCGTAAGAGCTTAATGTTTCTTTATGCGCGACAAGATTATTATAAAGAAACCATCTCCTTACATGCGACGCGACGTCCAGTCGCATGCGGCTGTCGCCTGCGATCGGTCCATGAGGCTATCGAGGGTCTTGTCGTGTGTGACGGACAGGAGGTGTGACAGGTTTAGAGCCTCACCATTGGTCAAAATACCTAGCCAAGGAGTGTCGGTCGACACGCCGTGTGTGGTGTGGTGGTGGAAGTGTGTGTGTATATTATGTGTGTGTGTATGTATGTATGTGTGTGTATATGTGAGTGTGTGTGTGTACATGTGTGTGTGTGTTTGTGTGTGTGTGTGTGTGTGTGTGTGTGTGTGTGTGTGTGTGTGTGTGTGTGTGTGTGTGTGTGTGTGCGTAGAATGTTCATCTTCAATTCGACCCAATGCAAGTTTTGTAAATCTTTTCTTGTTTTGTTTTTTTAACGGACAGCAGCAGCAGCAGGAGGAGGAGGAAGAGGAGGAGGAAAATTTACGCGGGATTGGTCATGTGCGGAATAAAAAATGTCAGCGGCTCGTCGAACTCCCATCTGACGGACTTTGTACTTCGTTGTCCATCTTGACATTAAACATTTGCCACTGTCTCTCTTCTGTGAATTGCCAGGTCTAAACGTCGCGTCGCGCATAAGGACACAGTTTTGAGGCTTTTGTCGCCCGCGGCTGAAAATTTTAACGCGTCGCGCATAAATGTCTATCCCAAATACCCAATGTCGGGCCCCTGGCGTGATTTGAACACACGACCTTACGGTTGCAAGTCTGAGAGCCTAACCACTAGGACACGACAATCAATCAATCGTCCTTTCCTCCCCTTTTTTATATTAAGTTTGTTTCTCTCTTGTAACACCTCGCCTAATTTTTGGAACGTATATGACCTAATTATGTGTTGCAAGTTTCTTACTAAAACTTTTAAAAAACTCCAACAAATAAACTGCCAAAAAGAAACTGTTTAGCCTATGCTCTGGAGTCAATACCGGTATCACAGCTTCTTTTTCATATAATCGACGCAGATGTAAATCACAGTCCCGTCTCTTCCATGTCTTTCCTCATGTCAAAGGCGTCTACTTCTGGCCGGGCAGCTCCAGCCCATTCAACGGTCTTCTGCCGGATGAGTGGAGGGACTACAATGATTCAGTAGAGTACGAGCATCGGGTCCGCACAGTGGTCTCGTGGATGTCACGTGACGACTTCGACCTGGCCTTGCTTTACTTCGACGAGCCTGACCACAGTGGACATGCATTAGGACCAGATAACCCCCAGCTAGTCCCTGTCATAGAGAGAATGGACTGTATTTTGGGATTGCTGGTCTCGGAGCTTACAACAGCGGGGATCGTTGTATGTGCTACACGACTCAGGCGCTCTGTCCGCCTTCCCCGTAGCTCCCGCCTCTTCCTCTGTTTCTGTTGTTTTCTCCACATATTTTTTTCTCTAGAGATCTGAAAGCTTATCTGTGTCTGCTTCTCTATCTGTCTGTTGGTCTTGTTTACTCTTTTTGTAAGTATGTACTATGGGTTAACTTTTATTACTCTTTTTTTAAAAGTTGAAGATCAAAGAACGAGAAAAAAGGACACACAAGCTCACCCC
>NW_004797780.1:58354-60767 GCF_000002075.1 Aplysia californica | reverse complement strand
CCCCACACACACAAATTGCACCCCAAAATAATTCATAAAGAGTTAAATGTTACCTTTGATATGGAGTATTTTCCAGTGGTTGTCATTAGGGCTGGGCAGAAATGTTTGACTATAGAACCACTACACCGCCTGTGACATAGGCCGTACGTGGCCAGTGTCGATATACCTGGATGCGTGGAGTTGTCATTTCTGGCTCAAAGACTGACGCGCAATGACCCGCCAGTGCTTATGGTCGCTTCCGTTATACACTCTGTCATATTTAGGCCAATCCATGCCAATGCCGATATTAATTGACTGCCAATACTGGACATGGCCTTACGACATCGCTTTCTTTCACATTCGGTACTACTTTTTAAAAAAAAATTGAGCAAAAGTATTCACTGATAAATTGATGTTGTCGAATGAGCACTGTCATTACAGATCTAGCGTTCACTGAACAAGCCTCCAAAAATCACAGTACTGAACTGAACAACAGCTGCAAAAAATTTAACATGAAGATAAGCACATCAAAAACAGAAGTTATGAAAGTGAGCCGAAACCGTAGTCCCCTGAACATCCATGTCAATAGTAAACAACTGAAACAGGTGAAGGAGTTTAAATTTCTTGGCAGTACTTTTTCTTAAAATGGGTCCATAGACAGAGAAATAGTTATGTGAACCCAAAAAAGCCAACGCCGTCACCTGCCAGCTCGCACCCCTCCTATCTCATCCAAAAATCTCCATGAACACAAAGAGACAGCTTATCACCTCAATATTCAAACTGACATTATGCTACCCGTGCCAGACCTGGACATTAAGTAAAATCCATGAAAGCCAAAATCACTGCTTGCGAAATGAAATTATGTCTCCGCACAACCCTTAACAATACAAGACGAGACAGGCAGAGAAGTGAAGAAGTAAGAGTAGTTATCGGTATTGAGTCCTGCCTGCATTACACAGAAAGATAGAGAATATTAATAAAATGGTTTGGCCACCTCTTTTGTATGTCAACCTAAAACACCAAGCACTTAGGCTATAAAGGAAGAGGAAGGCCACGCAAAAAGTGGATCGAGGGTGTCAAGGAAACCCTGAGAAAACATAATATTGCAACTGAAAGAGCTGCAGACCTGGCCTACCATTGTAAACTGTATCTCCCCTCGACGCTTAACGGACGGCAACAGAGGATGAAAAAGTAAAAGTAAACGTAAAATAAGTCCACTGAACATCTGAATAAAGATGTTGACTCTATTTTATGAGTTATTGTCCTCCTTGTTCTGGTAATAATTATAATCAAGATTACTTTACCGTAAGTTCTACCCTGGTTTTCACAGCTGATTGATGTACTCGACTACGTGAACGACACAGTGTTCTTGAAGATGTACCAACAGGGCCCTGCGGCTCAAATGAGGCCTCAGGAGGGCAAGGCCGCGGAGCTGAAAGAGGCCCTGAAGGATGTGCGGCATATGAAAGTCATGCTGAAGGAAGAGATTCCAGAGGAGAAGCACTACAAGAACCATCGCCGTGTGTTGCCTGTGTTTGCGCTGGCAGAGAACGGATGGCAGATCACAGCGGTCAGTTTTGGGGGGCTTTTTGTTCTTTCGAATAAACGTCTGACGTATGGAAGGGTACAATGAGGGATAGATAGATAGCAGGGGCAGCTCGTGGGTCTAAAAAGTGGGCGTGCACAATAAAGCTATCTCAGGCTGAAGATAATCAAGGGCAGAGTAAATGGGATGGTGTATAATTTTAGGATCTTTGGGTTGGTGAAGGAAGACCTTGTGCTTTTATTTTCATTCTTTTTACTTGTGGCTTTGACTTCTAGAACTAAATCTGTTTGTTAGTTTCACGTCAATTTCATTCATCCTGCATTAGAACTGAACACTCAGGTAATATCTTTCACCGCTCCACTACAAAACCGTTCAAAAGCACAACTCATAGGACGGCGACTTAAGTATGTCACGTTCACTTCCCTCAAGTTCACGGTCACAGAGTCACACTTAAAATAGCGACAAGACAATGAACCAATCACAATTGACTTGAGCACTCCGCTGGATTGCTCCGGGGCCCACATAATTTTGGCATGGAATAGTGCACAGTCTATGACGTTTATTTTTAGATTGCCTACTGTGGGCTATGTTTCGGCGCTATTCGGCAGGAGCACATTTGAGATGTGCCGTCTTATTAATATTAATGTACCGTCAAACTCTCTACAAGTGTCGTCATCGCTTGGTTATCCCAAAGATCGATTTATAGGTCAGGTTTCCACTGTTGACTATCCTGTTATGTTCAGATACAGCGCATGAACTTAGGCAAGGCATAGTAAATGTTTTACGGCGCTATAGAATAGAAATGACAGTTACGGCGCCAGCGAGGGCTTTGTTTTGATATAATATTTGGCTAGTGTTTGTTTCTGGTGTCTTTTATTTTATTATTGT
>NW_004797780.1:46695-57287 GCF_000002075.1 Aplysia californica | reverse complement strand
AGAGAGAGAGAGAGAGAGAGATGGAGGTAGGTAAAAAGGGGACAGGGAGGAAAAATGAAGAATGGAAAGGGGAAGGGAGGGGTTGGGGAGGAAAACGAGGGAATTGTGGGGCAACTGCACTAGTAGTAACTCCTCATCGCAGTGTTTGAAATGCCATTAACCACTAAAATGTTGTAACTATTACGATATAATTTTACTATCTTGCCATAATCTATCGGGGAGAAAGCGCAATTGATAAAGATTTTATTTTACTCTCGACAGAACGCTACACGGCGCCTTAATTGGCCGTTCAAAGGTGATCACGGTTTTGATGACGACCTGCTCACCATGCGGCCAATCTTCGTCGCCAGAGGGCCAGCCTTCAAGACAAATGAGACCGTGGAGCCGATAAAGAATGTAGATATCTATCCCCTTATCTGCCATTTGCTAGGAATTGAACCCTCTCCCAACAATGGCAGCCTGGAGCGAGCTATGACGCTTTTAAGGACGCGCGGAAATCCAAAAGATCCAGGAGATGGAAGCTCAAGTCTGACCGCAGCAACGACAACAATATGGGTCTTGGCCTCGCTTTGTTTTGTATTTTCCTTTGTTCAAATATAGGCTTGCTTAAAGGAGAAGTGGCGCCTTCGGGAAGCCCTACGGGCATTTTCTGCTAACTTTAGAATGACCCTAAGCATACATTTTAAAAAACCCATGTACTGGAAAAGGATATGCGTGGAAATAGTCTTTAAGAGTTTGGAAATGGTATTTCATGTAGTCGTCATTATACGCAAACAAATATCGCACGTTATTAGACCATTTACCCTTCGGTTTTGTTTTGGTAAGGTTTTACGGCGTTCGCAACTGCATAAGGTCATATGAGCGCCAAGGAGACGATGTCAACAGAGATGTCTATACTGGGAATCAGGCTTACTTTGCTCACATCTCTAGCTTCAACAGCACAAATTCTGCTTCGACTATCAAGGCACCCTGGAAATAACAGTTCGCAAGAGAGTGACAAACATACAAAAGAAGTAGATGAAAAAATGACGATAATAAGGATGAGGAAAGAAAAAGCAGTAGTTCCCCCTATGTTGTTCTGGCATCGTATGAGCATGAAATTGGTAAATCAGCTCGTTTTCAATTCTACCGTGCATAAGAACATGTTAATATCCCCCCTTTGGGAATGGCCTAAAGACACTTCAGTCAGTAGCACTGCCGGGGGAGGGGGGGGGGGGGCATTTTCCCCTTTAAACATTACTCGCACCAAAAAAAGAACAATAACCCAGAAATATAACACCCCCCCCCCAAAAAAAAAAAGAAGAAAAAAACGAAATACTGTAATTCTAAATCAAAGAAAAATATGACCCCAAAAATTGCCGGTGAGGACCACAAGAATATTGTGTGTTTGATACTACTTTTGTGGAGTCACATTTCTTATCTACAAAGAGTGCAAGCAAAGTTTTGGTTTTGGGAGAACTTTTTGAGAAACGAAACAAGGTCCCTATAACATAGCCAGTAGAGACATTGAAAAAGAAAAAAGAAGGAAAGAAGAAAAAATCATTAGTTTTTTAGGGCGCCTCTATAATTTTGGAAGTGAATGCTTTACGGTCTGCCTTAAGGTAGCTTCACAGTTATCACCCCACCGACGTTTTATGACTCATGAATCGGATCACAATCATGTTCGGCATCGCATTCGACTCAAATGGTCGAAACTCTTTGTGTAAGTGTAAGTATAATATGGGGTTAACCCCCACACGAACACTGTTAGTTTATGTAACCCTATCCGTACAGCCTGGGGTCATTTATACCCCCCGGGTTGTATTCTTCACAATTCAGAATACTTCTAGTACCAAGATCTATTTGAAACTTTCAGTGTTTCTCAAAAAATTATTTTGACAGACTGCTATGCAAAGCGTACGGATCGGATTAACGAGTAAATTTTCTCTTTGGATAGTGGTGACACAGAGTTCCCCACGTCGTATGGATACGATAGTAAAACACGACGTACGGATAGGGTTAAGAGGCAGACCTCCGGATTCAACGGCCGTCCCCGATAGGACTGAACCAAATTGGCTGAGAGTCTTGAAAACTCTACAAAACGACCCGAGTGTCCAGTCAGGAATTCGAACTATGGTCAACCGTTCCATAAACTTGGTGTCAGGTGCGATGTGAGATCAATACCCGGTGCCAGTGCCCATTAGCCAGATCGGCTCGGTTTGGTCGTCGGGGCTGGCCAGATCTTTCTCCATGGAGGGAGAAAAGCTACCATCGTGGCACCCTCAAGAACAAACGCATTTGTTTTCAGTGCCCCGAATTGGGCGATCGGTTTGAGTCATTGGTCTATTTATAGTGTGCATCGAAGCCGCCAGAAATGTAGCCGAACCGAACCGATCTTCCAATGGACAATGCCAAGTAAATGTAGGCTACTATGACACAATTCAGGAACATTCTGTAATGCTAATTTCGATGAATAGTGCCAACATTGGCTCAGCCTGTACGTAGAATTTCTAAGAAATTGAAATTTCATGAGAACCATTCATGTAAACAAAAAAAGGGGGAGGAGGGGGTAATTGGGCAGAGGGGAACAGGAAGTAAAGAGGGAGGAGGGGTGGCTTCAGTTCAATGTTGCCACCATCGGCAGCATGGACAGCTTCAAGCCGATATGAGAATTCCTCCCAAAAGCGCCTTAGAATGTCCCAGGCCGCCGCGTTGATTGTAGTTGTTATTCGATCTTTCATGCCATCCATATTTGCTAAAAGTGGTGGAACATAAATGATAAACTTTGTTTTTAACATACCCCTACAAGAAGTGGCTATTCACTTTACTGAACGCAGATTCGAATGACTTCATTTTCAATGACATGGAGCACCGCCCAATTGGCATCTCTGGGTTCGAGTTTATCTGAATGAAAACGTGCCTCAGCGGTGGATTGGTAGGAGAGGTGCTAAAGACTTCACTCTTTGCAGTTGGCCCACCATATCCCAAGACCCCACTGTGTGTAAATTTTTTTGGTGGGGGTATGTTAAAGATAAAGCTTATGTTCCACCACTTTCAGCAAATATCAAAAGCATGAAAGATCGAATAACAATAATTATAATCAACACGGTGGCCTGAGACATTCTGAGGCGCGTTTTGGAAGAATCTCATATCGGCTTGATGCTGTCCGTGCTGCCGGTGTGGGCACATTAAGAACTTGAAAAAGGTGAAATAAAAACTTGAAGGTATGTACAACACATGTGTATAAGCTAGAGTTTTCTATTGATTTTCGTTTTTTGACATATCGTGTGATGATTTTGCCGTATTCTTTTTAAATTTTGAATTACCCTGTATAAAAGATAACTGTTAAGAACCCCAAACATACAGTTAAACGCGACTAGCAGTCTCTTTTACATATACATGTATTTCTATGCTCTTCATTTTGTTCGCCTAATCTTATCCCCTCTCTATCCCCCCCTCTCCCTTTTCTTTCTCTGTCTCTCTCTGTCTCCCTTTGTCTCTCTGTCTCTCTGTCTCTCTTTGTCTCTCTGTCTCTCTGTCTCTATATCTCTGTCTCTGTCTGTCTGTCTGTCTGTCTGTCTGTTTGTCTGTCTGTCTGTCTGTCTGTCTGTCTCTGTCTCTCTCTGTCTGTCTCTCTGTCTGTCTCTCTCTCTCTCTCTCTCCCCTCCCCCCCCTCTCTCTCTCTCTTCAATATCGTCTGTCCCATGAAAAGTATTTGTGTGTGTGTGTGTGAAGGACAAAGTTTTCATTCACTCATTTGAAAGATACCACCTTCTCAAAGTTTGTTTGGTAATGTCAGTGTTATATAAAGTTGATCTTCAACATACCAATACACACATCATAGCTGATTTTTAAAGATAAGTTGCAAATGTTTGAGTTCACTCAATTTTGGTTGAAATTTTGAAAACTTGATATTTATAGAACGAAAGTGTTGAGTTTTCATCCTACTCACGAGTCTATTGTTATCGCCTTGGTTGAATTACGTGTGTTCCAAATGTTGAAATAAAATAACCAAGTTATTCCCCTTTCAACAGACCCTCTTTATTTAGACACTTGGTACAAGCAGCCGCCAGTTAAAGGAGTGCAACCCCCCCCCCCCCCCCAAACACACACACAAAAAACCCACAAATAAAAACAACCAAAAACAGTAGAAACACGGGGGGGGGGGGGGGGCATGAAAATGAGTGCAATTGCCATAAACAATTAAAGCGAATGAGCATTTTTAACGTTCGATGGTCGACAGTCACTGTATGAAATAAACTTCTTTTTCATTATCCAACATCGCCAACATAGATCGGGAGAAGACTTTTGACAGAGTTATGGCCCGTGTCCACTGCGACGGACACCTTGAACACCAACCGAACCGATTCCGTCCGTCTCTCGGAAAGTCAGTAGTTGAAATGGAGCACAATCTATTTCCTGTGAAATCAATGAAAAGTCCGTTTGGCTGTGTCAACAGACTCGACACGACACGCCCCGACAAAATGCGTTTCGGTTGGAAAAACGCTTGCTGCATTTTAGCCAGGCGGGTCATGACTCAAGAGCCATAGGCCCCGCTGGAGCTAAAAAAAATTCCAATTTTGAGTTCAGATTAAAATTATAATGTCATATTCGTAATCAGTGCCTCAAAATTAGCAAAGTTTACTCTCAAACCACCTAGTTTAAAGGCATATTAACAATCTTACCAATTTTCCTTTAAAAAATCCCTTTCATTTCTTATTCCCGCCTTGGGTTCATTGACCTCGACTATTTATAGCCCTGTACCGAGGACACAGCCTTGGAACACAGTGTGTGGAAAAAGACGGACAGTAGGCCAACAGACGATAGGTGTCTTGTCCGAACTGGTGGGCACACAAGATGGAAACGACCCGACCGGTTTTCTTCCTCAAGTCAAAAGATCGGGCGTGTCCGTCACAGTGGACCCGCAGGGTAAACCATGCAAAACTCTGAAAGTCACTCGAAAAGTATGGCGTCAGAGGACAAATGTTAGATAATGTCAGAGCTCTATACACCAAAACAAAAGCTTAGTAAGAATGAAGGAAGGCAATGCAGACTGGTTCAAAGTAAGATCTGGAGTACTGCAGAGATGCATTCTATCTCCCCTTCTGTTTATAATATATATGGACACAATAATGCCAGACGCAAACCAAATCCCAGAAAGCCTTAATGAACTCCTATTCGCAGACGACCAGCGCCTTATTCATCCAAACCAACAAAGCCTCCAAAACCACACTACCGAACTGAACAACAGCTGCGAGAAATTTTACATGAAAATAAGCACGTCAAAAACAGAAGTTATGAAAGTGAGCCGAAACCGTAGTCCCCTGGACATCCTTGTCAATAGTAAACAACTGAAACTGGTGAATATCTTGGCTGTACTTTTTCTGAAAACGGGTCCGTAGAAATAGAAATGCGAAATCAAAAAGCTAATGCAGTCACCTACCAGCTCGTACCCCTCCGATCTCATCCAAACATCTCAAAGGACACAAAGAGACCGCTTATCACATCACTATTTTTACCAACATTATGCTACCAGAGGCAGACTTGGGCATTAAGTAAAACCCATGAAAGGAAAATAACCGCATGCGAAATGAAAATGTCTCCGCAAATCACAAGACGAGACAAGCAGGGAAATGAAGAAGTAAGAGCAGCTGTTGGCATTGTGTCCTGCCTGCATTACATAGAAAGACAGAGAATACAATGGTTTGGCCACCTGTTATGTATGCCACCTGGCCAGCCCTCCCCGAGAGCCTACAACACCAAGCACTCAGGCTATAAAGGAAGAGGAAAGCCAAGCAAAAGATGGACCGAGGGTGTCAAGGAAACCCTTCGAAAACATAATATTATCACTACTGAAGGAGCTGCGGAGCTGGCCTACCATAGAAAACTGCATCTCCCCTCGACGCTAAACGGCAAAAGAGGATGAAAAAGTAAAAGTAAGTAAGTATACCCCAGCAGACCATCCAACACGATTTCTCGGATTTCTAGGTAACACAGAGCAAGCTGCGGATTACACACGCGAGGGAGCGTTGTTGAACTTATTTTGTTTTAGAAGTCGTTCAAGTCTCAGGCTACTTGACTACGTCCTATCGGGGCTGGACTTCAGACCCAGTGGATTGGCCTCTAAAAGTATTCTCTTTCCATATTAACCCTCTTTGTGTCATATTTTATTACCTGGATGTCGTCTGAATTGCTAAACCGGTTATACCAGTGCACTAGCACTTGATTTGAAAGAGTTAACAGGGGAGTTAAAACTAATACTGAGCACCAAATCGCTACCTCAGAATTATATTACAAAGTTCTGTCTGATCAGTGCCTATTTTTTAGAAATATGACGTAAAAAATTGGAGTTTCACAATAGGTGCAGCTTTTTCGAATGCAATTCTTTGAATATCTTGATAACGACTCCGAATATTAATTATTCCTACGATTCTGAGAGCCGATTGAACATTAATCGCTTTCTGACCCAATAGTCTTAGTAACTCAAAACGGCCAAAACTGTCAGAAAGAACTTTGTAATTCTGAAGTGACGAAATACCTAGATAATACCAAGGAGATCGACATACAAGCAAGTCCGGATTGTGCTGAATAACGCCCAGTAGCTGCCAACACCAATACCGCCCTCAAAGAAAAATGATTAACCTGCCAAGGTTCAAACCTCCTGTTTAATGAAACAATGGGTGGGGGGGGGGGGGGGGGGGGGTATTTCGATCACAAAAACACAATCCTTCATACGAAAAGTTTTCAATAACTCTATTGGTTTCCTAAGTCTTTATTAAAGGGTAAAAATACTGCGATTCACCACACCAAATTACTTTAAATAAGACTTTCTAAATGTGGCTGTGAAAGTATCCTTAAATTTTTTGTTAAAATTTAGATAGATGAAAATGTTGAATGATGCACCACAGAATTCAAACAGGTTCCGTATTACGTTCGAACTGATATATATTCTGTGGTACCGTTTGAACAGGTTGAAACTTGGGACGAATCTCCGGGCAAAAGATATCATGACTGTAGGGGTGTTGGTGATAACAAATACCACGGCAACAAGGGCAGTTGACTTCACAACCTGGATCTCTCTTCTGTTTGCAGGCTTTAAGCTGCTCTTGTCCCCTAGCGTTTGGTCTTTCGTGGGCATTGGGACGAGCGTGGAGCGGAACTTGCTGGCTTTACGTAGACTGGTGCTGAGAATGATGAGACAAATCATGACCACTGATTGGGCTGCGGCTGGGAGAATGAGACGGTTAAATACTACGTACACAACCAAAACGGATTCTCTCTCTGGAGTGAAAGACAGCACGTACCATGTTGTATTTTGTTTCGGGTTGATGGCTTCCACTAGAGTCTGCGTGAATATCATTGGGATGTAACAGGCCAGGACAAACGTATAGATAAAAGAGAAGATTATTAGACTTCTCCTGACGGTGAAATCGGTTTTGAACCGGAACGGTAGAGCCACACAGCAGCAACGCTGAACACTTATGTATGTGGTGGTTAGAATGGACGCTTCGACAAAGATCTTGTAATATGTCGCTCCGTGCAATTGCAACGCACTTGGCTGGACAGGCCAGTCGAGGTCAAACTCGTTGAGGATGTGCGAAATATAATTGAAAAGTGACACAACAAGAAGGCATAAGTCCGACATGGACAAAGCAAAAAAGGAAACATTGACACTGTCACTCAGTCCTATTTTCAAAAACGTCAAGATGTTCGCAGAGTTTGTGAAGATTCCGAAAAGTTCTATCATTGGAAACATCACATTTATTATTACGAAATGAATTATCCGTTGCTGCTCAGCAGTAATAAGTCCTTTTGGCACCACATTGTCTGCAAGGTCATCTGCATCGGAGCAGTCCAAACCGGTAGTGTTAGTGCTAAGAGAGCAGCCCCTCATCGCGGGTGTTAAAAAAAAAAGAAAAGTACGAGCTGACTAGAGACCAGAGAGTTTAAGGAATAGCCTAAAGATTTAGTGTCCTTTATCCCTCAGTCTTGAACGCAAATTTCTACGCACCTAAAGTCCAGTAGATGGTCACTCATTCTCTGTAATTTGCTACTTTAGTTAAAATATCAAATGAAATTGATATTTCTACCTACTTGTCAAACCGCAACTCTGCTTAGAGAGTGCGCTAACAAACACGTTCTTGTATTTAGAAACGTAACCAATAAGCAAAATACAGTAAAAGTCATACCATGTCGCCGAATACAATTCTTATCAAATATTATAGTCATCTACTGAAGGGCTTTGAGAAATAGCTTCCAGACTGTTTTCCTATTACAGGCATTTCCTGCGTCTGATTTCTATTGCAGAGCAGTTTTTGTACTTTTGGTCAAAAACGTTTTGCAAATATCCACCACTTTTCTGGCATGACTGCCAGCGCCTAGTTTCGGAGAATGTACATCATCACGACAAAATATCGCCTCCTCTAGTCATCTCCGTTCTACCGAGAATCGCAATCAAAGTCCTAATCAATGCCGTGAGGGTGTTTAAAAACAAAATGGTATTTGAATAACAACAATTTCCAGAAAACTTACAGGATGTGTCCCTTCGAAAATCTATACGCTAATTGTATTTGATCAGGTTATCAGTCCTTTCAAGCGAAGGAGGTAATTGATATACTCGGTCTTCTGGATTCAAGTAGGTGATAACTGATACGCCGTGGATGATTATAAGACAAATTGCTGAACTGCATAAATACGATGCATCGGTTTTTTAAGTATAATGCCTAACAAATTACGTGTCGATGATTATCTGAGATACTCATAATGTCTAGCACTCCCGTACGGCACGTAATTATAATCCTGTCTCCAACTACGATATCGATACCAAGTAAAAAATCTGTCAAATTATAATCTTGTTTCGATGTTATATCTTGATCGTTACCAAAGTACTTGGAAAGAGATCACATTTATCAAATCATCTATCCTTATCGCAATGATTATTAACCCCCCCCCCCCCCCCCCGGTGATTATTAATGATAAGTGGAACATCACTATTTCCTCTTCTTTGTCTACGGAGTAGTTGCATTAAAATAATGATGGTACCAAGCAGACCCCCCCCCCCCTCCAAACGTTTTACCTCCTCCTAGCTTTTTTTCTTTGATCTATCGAGATATATTATTTTCCGATGCATAAACCGGGCTGCTAAAATAATACTTTACATATGTGCATGTGGGTTTATTCTGTAAAGCGTTTGCTGTTTACACTTAATGTTATTTCCTACTGTGAATGAAATATTTTCCACAGTGACTCATGCAATTTTCTAGAGCTTACCTGTCAAACAATCATGTCTATCATGTCTACAATAGAAAAATACAAGGGTGGACGCTGGATACCTTTTCAAAGGAGATGTTTGTACTGCGATAGGGCATCTGGCATGTCTTCTCGAAAAGTTGAGAACATTTCGGACAACAGGTCATTCCACTGTTTTCTAAATCACTGAAATGTGACATTAAGAGAGACAAGAAGATCAAGGGGCGGCAATTGAAGTAGATATGAAAAATAAACAAGCCCCATAACATATAAATTTGAGAGTGTTTTGTTAAACCATAGGTACATGTTTCAATTTCGTCGTCCGTGTGTTGCAATTTCACATATATTGTTATCTTATCATAGGTTAATTGCCTTTTATGGTTATAATAAAGATAAATAAATCAAAGGTAGAGGTAAAGAAATGCCAGTTCATAGACCGCCACAATAGTATGAGCACGAATTTTGATTCAACTCAAGATCTAATGTGAAACTTACAACATTTCGGGAGGGGGAGGGGGGGGGGGGGGGTTGGTTCTGGCTGTTACACGGGCAGGCATTAATTTTGTCTGAGTACTACAGAATCGGGATCTTCGACGCAATCTCCCTTGGTGATGGGCATGGCGAACCGTTTATGTAAAAACTCTTAAACGTTAAAAAACTGCATTATGCGTATGCATTTTTATGAAATGATACATTCATCTTTTCATTCTGTGCCTCCATTCTCTCGCAGAAAAAAACCCAACCCAAAAACCCCACAAAACCCCCACAAAAACCCCCCAATAAATACATAACGCTCTGTGATGGGACGGTTACTTGCAGGAATTGGTTGAAGGAGAACCATGGAACTAACGTGTACCTGGCATCATTTGTGCCTTGGGGAGGTATAAAAAGCGTTGCGTTGATTTCATTATTTCATCTAGTATATTGCTATCGATATCAGCTGAAGTATTTACTTGGGTTTTTTTTTAACGGGTTTAAAAAAAAACTTGTGAAAATATTTTTAAAAAGAGCACCTAAAATTACTCCTAAATTAACCTGTAAGCCGAGAACGCCAAAAGTAGTCCATCTGTAGACATCTACACCGAATGCGCAAGTATATAATATAAAGATTGGTACCTTGGATAGACACGAAAATATGGTTGCATATCAAACGAGGGAGTGCTTGAGAGCAATGAATGAGGTCACTAGCTGGATATAAAATAGTGAAATTGGAACACCCTACTATTGTGTATTTGACCCATACCGTGTCGGCTACAGCACGTTCGTTGTATATTAACTTTATAGTATCCATGATAGCAAATGGGCAAATGAGTGCATAGCAGATCTCTCTCTCTCTCTCTCTCTCTCTCTCTCTCTCTCTCTCT
>NW_004797780.1:40685-46512 GCF_000002075.1 Aplysia californica | reverse complement strand
AGAGAGAGAGAGAGAGAGAGAGAGAGAGAGAGAGAGAGAGAGAGAATAGGTGAATGCGTTTAAGAGTATGAGTGTGTATGTATGGGTGTATGCGCGTGTATATATATGTATGTGTAAGTGTGTGTGTGTATGTGTGTACTGCGCGTATGTACGTGGGTGTGTAAGTGTGCACCTGTCCGCGTGTGAATGTGTGTATCATGTATGTGGTGTAGAGAACAATTAGCACACATCAGTAATTACGAGGTGTGAGGTGGTGAGAGTTGGAAATGTTGAAAGGCAAGATTCGAAATTCCTGTTGAAACTGAAACTGAAAATACGCTCGTCAGTAAAACATGTCGAGCACCTTCGAAATCAGAATGTGGCTGTCTGGCTGAAGCAAAGGTCATACTTGGTAGGATAAACAGTCACATACGTAAAAAAGCAACTGCAGGTTGAAGAACCAGTAGCAGACTACTCATGAAATCTAGCGGAGGAGAAAAAGAAATATCAGACAAACCCTTACGCCTTCTTTGATTCCAAATGTACTGACCATGCCTTTCCTCTGAAGCATATTAAGGAAGTCAAGATCAGACGGGGGCGAGGTCTAGAGGTTAGAATATCCACCTCTCATTCAATAAGTACGGGGTTCAAATCTGTATAACGATGGAAAATTTTCTTCTCTAAAATGTTCCCCTTTTACGTCCTTTCCTGCTCTCTAACAATGTTCTGTAGTCTGCTTTCGTCTTCACTTTCTGCCCCTACCCCCTCACCTCCTTTACCCCCTCCTCTGGGTACCTGGCTCTTTCTGCAGCCTTTCTACAACTTCTCCTTGGCTCCTTCTTACTGATACACTGTCTTTCAGCCACCCTTCTAATCTTATTGTAGGTAAGATTGCAGATAAGGGCAGAAAAAGTCGGAGGTCCCTTGTGCAAGTTGAGCATGTCAAAGATCCCTTGGTGGGCCAAGATCGATAAGAGTAGGCTTCAGCCACCACCCGGCAAAATTCGAAACATCTTACCAAATAAAAATGTTTAATGTGTCTCGAGCGCTCATATGGCCTTATGCTGTTGCGAGCGCCGTAAAATACTTTTAACCCCCCCCCCCCAAACCCCCCCCCCCAAAACCCCCCCCCCACACAACCCCCCTCCCCAAAAAAAAACCCCCACACAAAAAACAACAACAACAACAACAACAACAACAAAACACCCAACAAAAAACAGTAGTACTCAGGCAATCTACTTCCTCTATGTCTACTGCACATGCAAATCTGTATAATGCGCACTGCTTTAAGATCGGAACGGGCCATCAATGAACATTTGTGCGAAGAAACGATCCCAGAATCGACTTCCGAGATTCGAAAAACGTTACAACTGAATCGAATCCAGGCAGTTTTACAATTATTATTATTCCAATTTTCGTTAAATGTTTAAATAATTTTGACGAAACCAAACATTCCTAACAGCAGCGGCTACATTTTTCACTGAAAATAGAACCACACAGTGATTTGCAAACACAGACATGATTAAAAACGGTTAAAACAAGTTAATGATTGTGGATTGCAAAATGATTTACTTCACCTTTTGAGATACTAAAAATGTCGTAAAACTGAAGTGGTGACATTTTTCTGCAAATGTTGTTGAGACGTGACTTTTCTTGTAAAAGAGTAGGAAAAATATTGTTATTAAATAGGACCAATTTTGCGAAACGAAATGGAACTTTGAAAAAATTCGGAACTGATGGCGACATCTATAAAATCACGCGTTGACTGCTTTTTATGGTGCTCGAAAGTGAACCACTTTGTATAGCGCAGTATGATGTAGTTCGAAACCTGATCGATATCAGTTTGATTTAAGTAGATCTAGTCTTGACTCGTAACATCGCATCCACTGATACACATGTATATCATATTCAACTACAGTACGGCCGTAAGAAGTGCATATTCCCAAAATATTGCAACCTACATTTCCGTTCAGGTCGGTTCTATCTTCTTTTTTTCTCCTTCCTTGTGGTTCCAGCATTTAAATATCAATATCCAGCCTAAGCTGGAACTACCAGATCTCTAGAGCGAGATGTAGAGGTAGACCCAGGCATATGGGTAATATCTCCTTTCACCTCTTCTCCTATCAATTAGTCCTGTTAGTTATCGGCTTACATTTCCACTTTCTACCCCCACCCCGGCCTCCTTTGGACTCTTCTGTCATTTACGCCTGACTTTTTCTACTGCTACCCTGGCTCCTCCTTACTGCTGTCTTTCAGCAACACCCCTGGTCTAATGGTAGGTAAAATGGAACACTTAGTCTTCTCGGATAAGGGCGAAAATTCTCAGAGGTTCCATGTGCAAGTTGCAAACGTTAAAGATCCACTTTCAAAGCTTCGCTACAGTCCTCTTAGTCTTAGTCGCACATTCCAGAGTGATCTGGGTTGGCCCTTTCATGGCTACCATAGCGTTCTCTTGGGCAAATCCACACCATACTTCACCAGATCATATACACACTCATACGCACATACATACATGTACATACAAACACTGGGTATTAAACCAGCACAATCTTGCACTTTTTTTTTGTTTAGCATAAAAGGACTCCAAACAATACAGGGGAAATGGCAGTAGTTCAAATTGTCATGTCCGTTACTTACCATCTTGAAAATGTTATATTGACTGCTCCATTAAAATTTGACCCATCAGTACCATTTCTTAACAAAGAGGTCTGCAATCACACACCACACAATAAACAGCCGTACAGATATGGAACAATTGATGTGGTTCTGACATCATGAAAGAAAGACAGTGCTTCAGAAACATGTTTCAGCGACTTCTGTCATTTGCTCCTAGTCTTCATTGTTTGTACTTGAGTGTATATCTACCCCGCTCCCCCCCACCCCCTCCTCTCTCTCTGTATGTCTGTCTGTCTGTCTGTCTGTCTGTCTGTCTGTCTGTCTGTCTGTCTGTCTCTCTCTCTCTCTCTCTCTCTCTCTCTCTCTCTCTCTCTCTCTCTCTCTTTCATTATCGTCCACAAGTGAGGGGATTCTCCAGATAACACGTTTTTTTAAACCTCTGTCTTGATCTCATAACCCTTTGAGACACTTAAAGTCGTCTGGTGGCTCCATGCACATTTTACAACCAAATCTCAGAGACATCGTACTCGTTACAATTTATTCTGTGCAAAACAACTCCTACTTCGGTTGCTCTCTGACTATACCTGACAAAATTCAGTCCCAAGCTCACAGTTCTGGAAATGTTCTAGATCCACATTTTTCGGTTCTCAATTGATGCATCCCAAAACTCCAGATCTGAAGAAATAATCAAATAAGAAATATAACATTTTAGTCTACCTATTTAGAATTAAGTCTGAAGTGTACTTTTCACTTTTAGAAATATCAAATGTGATATTATTATCTGAAACAGTGGGGATCACATTCTTATTAAGGGCCAGAACGCTTCTCGTGACTTTCTCATATTACTCGTTTTTGTTGTTGTTGAAATTATAAGAGTTCTTTTTACAAACCCATTATCTTTATGTTTGTGTATGTGTTTGTTATTCATGAATATTAAACCAAAAATAGTTTGTTTGTGAATTTTGTTTCAGGTCAAATAAATGTGTCAGGAAAACGTCTTCTTTAAAAAAATCACTCAGAATGTTTGTCTTTGTTAAAAAAAACCCATCGAGAAGCTGAAAATTGAGCAGCGGTTTAAAAAATTCTCTCACCTCTTTGGCTTAAATCATACAAGCTGGCCTGAGGATCTGTGATGTGTAGAGTTTAAAACATACTACCAGATGTCGAAAGTAGTCACCTGAAATCTCATTCCATTACTGGCAGACTACCAAAATCCTATCTAAGGCAGACTGTAAAGTGTCTTTTAAATAAATTGACATTGATGAAGCGAGCGGGTCCGAAAGATAGTCACCCCCCCCCCCCCCCCCCACACACCCTTTTCACCCAAGCCTTCCTTTACAAAAGGCAAACTCCTTTCCTTCGAGGCGTCCTAATCACTCCATGTCAAGCTCAGGTTATCAGGTACCAGTAAATTTACACAAGGTCATAGTCTTCCGTGAATTTTAATATCTCACACTACTGAGAGATATTGCGATAGGCTTTGTAAATGGTACATTATATTTCCTTTGGTTCAACTCACGAGCAACTGATCTCAGGTGGGATCAAATGTTGTCCGTCCCTTTATCGGCAATCTGCCCCTCCCTTTCTCTCTCTGTTCTTTTTCAGTCCTTCTGTTGAACTGCTTGCCTTCCTGTCTTTTCGTTCGTTTGTCTGAGTGTTGGTCTGCCTATTCTCAACCCCAGAGTTTAAGCAACAGCTGTAGATCTTAACTTCTGTTGTGTGTTGGAAAATGATACGCAGCTTTTGAATGAGTAACTTTTCTTCTACAGTGTGCATACCAGGCTCAGATCATGAACACCTTTTATAAATCTATGAACTAAAAGGATAGCAATGTAATTTTTCGGGATATAGCATCATGTTTCTGGGCGCTATGGTAGCAAGCATGCCCAACTCGTGAATGTTCGAGCAAAGTAAAATAACAGCATATTAAATACGTTAAGCACTATGAGAATTGACAAGCGACAAAACAACAACAACAACAACAACAACACCCCCAAAAAAAACACACACGAAAAACCCCCCAACAAACAAACCCCCCCCCCCACCCAAAGACACTACACAAAAAGTGGAGGTCACATCGAGCGTTTAAAATACATCGAAGTGGTTTGGATACGTTTATGAGAATGGGGCCACAATAGGCATACAGCATGCGATTCAATGCCTCGAATAGACCCTCCAAGGCACAATATGGTGATCCCCCCCAAAAAAAGCAAAACAGGCAGCCCACGTCCGACAATATTGCATATCTGTGCGACGCTCAGTGGTATAAGAAGAAAGAAAATGTAAAATGTAAGTAAAGTAATACTATAGTAGAATTAACCCTGCAACTAATTTGTCGCTTTTAAGCACAAGGGGGCTATCCCGAAAATGCTGTTTTGAGAGAATCGAATGTAAAGTCTTTGCCCCTTGATCAGTTTGTTTTAAAGTCAATGAGATTTTTCTCTATAACCAAACAAAAATACACACCAATGAAACCAAACTTCTTCAATAGGTAGGACAATGCCCACTTTTGGTGTAGGTCAAGATTTCTAGAAACCCCCGAAATCTGGGTTAGTCCGCTTATCCTTAAAAGCGACCAGTTGTGCCCGGATGTGCATTTCATCACTTTATATATACTCAGAGAATCATATCTCACCTCTTACTTCATTATGGACTCTACTTTACCGACACCACTGGGCTGACTGCACGGAGACAACTTGTCTAAGGCGATCACTGTGCAAACAACAGAAAGATGATCATGCGTTGCTCCACTTGTGTGCGTAATTCATCGCATATACAAACCATGTCTTGATAGGGCCTTTCAAGAAGACCTGGACAAATAGAATTAGACACCCCAGACCGTGGTCCTCCTCCTTTAAAAAAAAACCCTCGCAGTGGCAAATAAGCGATTTGCTTTTGATTCAAACGGCAAGGCGATCTTTTCAACTATTTTGAAACGTATGAGAGTGAACAAGTATAACATGACTCACATTTTTTCCTCCGCTTGGCGACCGCTCTTCCCTGTTGTCCTTCGACTATTTTCAGCCTTTTTGTTGGGTGTTTCATTTCACACGCATCTGTGGTGTAGTTGTGAGGTTCTTTGCTTGCATACAAAAGGAATGAGTTCAGTTCTCTCTCAGCGGTGATATTCAATTGAATGCAGGGGAGGACTTCCGTAACGAGCGACCACTATTAAATCTAGATTATATTCAATGGCTTCCAAAATCCTGATGGGAGACCGATAGCCACTGTT
>NW_004797780.1:29118-38851 GCF_000002075.1 Aplysia californica | reverse complement strand
GTCATATTATTGTGTATGCTTTGAGATGTTAACATGTCACTAATAATACCCATTCCAGGTGAAGAGACAAAGGAAGGCAATAGGAATACAAAGTAACTTTCTTTACTTTCTTTATTGCCCAACCAAATACTAAACCCTATCTTTTACATATCCCACTCAAAAGTCCCTTCTTTATTGAGTAGGCTGGGGTGGTCGCTCGTTACGGAAGTCCTTATCCCTGTCTTTCCGCTCAGATGTGGTATCCTAAGTGGCCTATGTTTGTTCTGACGGCAGGGTCGAAGCAGTCTACCTCTGAAATTATTTAACTTGCCTCTGTGGGGGCTTAAAGCATACAATCATGCTTCATTTCACATTCAGTTTGCTCGTACATTGACACGTCTCTGATGAGCACGCCTAGAGCCTGACCTTCTGTCCGGTTTTTCTTTAAATGCAGGTGTTTTTACGCCAGCATCAACGCAATTTAAATTATTTAGGAGACAGGCTGCCGACCCTGCCTGCCAGGGCCAACCCGGGCTCAGAGGGACCGTTCAGATACTCGATAAGAAGTTTTCCCTACCAAAGATAGTAAATAACAAGATGGGCCACTCAGCCAAAAAAGTGTCCGCAGGAAGTATGCTCTTTGCTTCAGATGGCGCTGCAGTCTGTTTTGAAGCTCTCTTTCGTTTTTCCAGAAGAAGAATAGGAATAGCACCTCCTTGCGTGCGCAGATCGACTGCTGTTCATCAGCAGTTCGGGTTCGTTCAGTGCGGAGTTTTAGGTTATTTATATTTTAATGACCTCTCGCCTTTCATTCTAAAGTCAAATTAAACGAAGAAAACAATCACCCTTTCCTCCGGAGGAGGTTTTTTGTCAGCGTAACCATTTTTAAAAAGCGTTCTTCCGAAATTCATTAAAAAACTTGCTAGTTTCACTTTGATTTTTTAAAAACTCAAGTAGGATAACTCTGTTCGCAAAAGGTGCGCTTTTGCGGAGAGGACGTCACCGAATTTTGAGGACACTTTTTTAATTGGCTCAAAGAGAGAAGTGGCCCCTCTTGTTATGTAGACTCATTGTCCCTACTCAGGAATCGATCTCGGCTCTCCCGCGTGGGCAGCGAAGCGCCTAACCGCTGCACCACAGACCCTGTTGTCCGGTCTTCAAAAATGGCTCTTTATAACAATTCGTCTCGAATTTTTTTTTTGGTGTGCATTCGACGCCCGTCTACAATTTCATAGGTAAATAATGCATCAAAGAAGAGATCGGTGGAGCAAAGAAAGAAAGATACAAAAGAAGTTTCTTACCATCTAGTTTAAGGCTACTGTCAGTATAAACACCAATGTGTATTGCTGTTTGCAATATTATATATTATGTGTATCTGTATATCTGTAAAGGTCTTGCGATATATTTCGGCATGTGGTCGAATGATGAATCTGATGTGGTATGTACATTACTGTCAGTTTTACTTTTCTTTTTATATTGAATTTTAATGAGAGTAATAATATATAATATAATTTCCATGTATACCTGCAAGTGTTTTTACTGTCCTGTACAGCTAAGAAAAATGTCCCTCTGAGACAATAAAGTATTACCTTATCTTATTTTATTGTATATAAGCCTGTTGCGACGAGGACAAACACGGCCATGATGATAGTGACAAGTGACTATGGCCCTTAAACAACGAACCTATTGTTCTCAGTCCTTTGATCTAAAGTTTCTAAATGTTCGTTGTCACACAGCAATACCAAGAATCGGAAACAGTATACACTACTGGGGTTGAAAACGAAATTACATCGTAGAAAAAGTTGTCGTTCGAAAGTAGCCTGCGGGTAAAGATTCGTTCGTTCGACAGTACGTCCACTATGATTTCTACTAGGGCTGGGCAATGAGTTCTTTTAGCAAAATCCTGATAAAATGTTAGTGCACCTCTTCGGTAAATACGTTCTGAACCGGTTCGGCAAATGGGTTAGAACCACTTTGACTAAGGATTAGCATCACTCCAACAAATGGGAGGTGGGGGGGGGGGGGGGGCTCTCGTGGCCTAGAGGTTAAGGTGTTGGCCTCTCATTCAAAGGTCCCGGTTCGAATCCGGGTAACGACCGAAACATTTTCTTCTCTAAAATCGTCTCCTTTCACCTCCTTTCCTGCTCTCTAGCAATGTTCTGTTGACTGCTTTCATTTCCACTTTCTGCCCCCACCCCCTCACCTCCTTTGCCCCGTCCTCTGGGCTCCTGACTCTTTCTGCAGCCTTTCTACTGCTACTCCTTAGCTCCTCCTTACTGCTGTCTTTCTGCCACACCCCTGATCTTCTGGTAGGAAAGATCTACACCTAGCCTTCTCGGACAATGGCGAAAAATCTCGGAGGGCCTGTATACAAGTTGCGCACGTTAAAGATCCCTTGGTGGTCTAAAATCGATAAGAGTAGACTTCGGCCGCCACCCGGGCAAAATTCAAAATTTCCTACCAACTGAAAATATTAGGAGTGTCCCGCGCGCTCATATGGCCTTATGCAGTTGCGAGCGCCGTAAAACACTTTACAAAAAACACACAAAAAAAACAAAAACAAATGGGAGGACCCACTTCGGCAAACGGGTCAGGAAAAAGAGGTAGAGTCTGAATTCGGATAATGTCTTATTGAGGATTATCCGATTATCCGGATATTTATCCGGATTTTGCCCACCTCTAACTTCTAGCCGTACAGATCGTGTCTCACTGCCGGACTGTCCATACAATAATCACCGATTGGACACTTTGGAATATGGGTCGTCACGTCTCTGTTGTCAGTCTGTGAAGAAAATAAGTGGGTGGTTGACGGGTGCTCGGTTGTGGTTTGCTCCTTCTTTCCTATTAAATACTTCTTCTCCCCCTTTCTTCTTCGTGTGTTCCTCTCCGGTAACACCTCTAGTCTTCTGCACTAATATGACCTGTTTGTGTTGCCGTAAAACGCTTATGACTAAAACTGCACGTGATTTCTCGTCCTTGGGACCATATTGAAAATGACTGAGTTGAACATACGCTTTTAGTTACTCCCAAGGCAAACACGATGTCTTTATCTGAAACTTAAACACTGTTTGCAAGGTGGTAAAATTTGCATATTATGGTTTCATAATCTAATTTTAATTAGCTTACACTACTTTAATTAGAGCTATTTTGGATTGCTTTCTTTGGCTATCTTTGAGACATAGCATTTATCATGTTGATGTTTAATTTTAATCCCCAATAATCTCTGAGGCTCCCTGGCTCCCTGACTCACGGAGTCAGTGATCATGCCGTATTAAAAAAGGCTTTATGTGTGAGAGGCAAAGGCAACGCTTAGGTCTATAGATATAGTCCACACACATTTTCTTTATTGTTCTATAGTTCTGGTAAGTGCCAATAGCAAATGTGCTAAGAGGGAATATATCATCGGCAAGCTGTTCAGAGGACCTAAACCCAGAAAGCGAGAGAGAAAAAACTATTTCATTCTTTAACCAACATTATGTATTTTTCCTTGCTTTTTTCAACATTCCAGATTTTAATATGAACAAGCTGGCCGACTTTATTGTAGAGACAATTAGTTCTTGTAACTTTTATGCAGATTGATTTCTTCTGGACACCTGGACCCCGATATTGTAACATTAAGCTAAGCGCCCTCATTTACGATACTGGTAAATCGTTTTGTCAGCCTCAATCAATTACCATAGAGGAAATACGCATTTTGTTTCTATTTCAGAACCGCACTTTTATTGTTTGCGCACCAGATAATTGTATTGCCTTTCATTATCAAATTGAATCTGTATCAGCTTGCCTGATGCGCGCTGGTAACTTGAATTTCAACTGTGAGGACTATGTTAATTTGTAACGTAAAAGCTTTCTCCAAAAACGATTTGCGTATGTGATGCATCATGTGCTGTGCCTCTCCTGTAGTATGATCACTTTTCCTTCACTGGTTGCTTAAAAAGTGCTCGCAAAAGCGAAAGGTTGTCCGGTGTGAGTGACTGACTTGACCGATTTTACTATGAAATACACAACCACAAGGCGGAGATGTTGGCCTGATAAAGGTGAATATGGAAAAGTGTGGAGGATTTTGAGGTAGGGAGAGGCGGGTGTTGTTGTTATTCACTTGTATGTAGAATAGGTATCTCAGAACGTTTCCAAGAAAGGACATCAGACTGATAGAAAATTCTTGGAGATGGCTGAAGGCAAGGCATCATATCAGTTTCAGATCTGAGTCTCTGACTTTTACTAACTTCGTTCATTATCGGTTAACTGCACCACAAATCAAATTCAATGTTTGGATTGTAACAGCGTACATCAACAATTTGATAAACATATACTTTAAGGGAACCGGCGAAATGTTTCTTCTTCTAAGCCATATTACAAGAGAACTATTAGGATCTCCTTAGTCGTGTTTCGAAACTGTATTCTGTCCCCACCAAGCTGTAATACTACTAGATAAATTAATAACAACCTTAAGAAAACTGAGCTGGCTTTAGCTATTGCCATTGTAGTTCGCATTATAACCAAGAGAACGTTATAATAATACATGCATTATGGTTATCATCTGGACCTGGCGGACATAAGAGAATATTGCCTTTTGAAAACGTCTTTTTTCGGGTGCTAAAAAAATTTGAACCATTAGTTTGAAATTTTACCAAACTTTAGACTCCTGAATTTTGATAAAATGTCAAATCTATCATATTATTATTTCCAACTACATTGTCATTTCTGATTAGTTTCTAATTAGTAGATTAGAATCAGATGTTTCCTCAATGGCTCATATAATATAGCGTGCAATGCTGACATATCTGTTCACCGCTAATGAGGTTTTATTCCATTTTACCCAATAAAAAAAACAAACAAGCAAACAAAACCAACACATCCAGCGTGTCTGTCACCTTATATAGGTATCATTTAGGAGGCACTGTTTTGGGAAGCATTACTTTGGTATTCAAGCCGATTTTTCAATTACGATGTCTTTATCTGAAACTTAAACAGGCACGCTACAACATGCATATTATGAAATATGAAAATTTCTTTTGCTTATATGTGTAGGATGGTTTGAAATGTGCCGTAACATATTGTCTTTAGTCTGCTGTAGATCGGACAATCATTTTATGTCCGATACGCCTCCACAGAATTTTAAAAAGAGAGGGACAAAAAAACTTAACAAAAACTTTACTGTCCTTCTGAGGGTCTCAGATGTTTATCTAGAGAGTTGCTTGCGCAAGGTTAATTAAGTGATCGCCAAAATAAAGCTTGTCAGCCCACGTGACATTTAAAACAGAACAAACCTCGTCCTTTTTTTTTAATACATTAAACGAGAGGAAAACGCAGGTTGGCTGGGAGCTGTAAGAAGCAGAGTTTTATTCTTGTTTGCGCTATCTAGATTCTAGAGATTTCTTCTTTTCGCTTTTCTGTATGTGGGGTGAGGGAGGGGGGGGGGGCTTCTAGTTTGTCTGCTAGGTTTACATCCTGTTTTTAGCAGTTTCAATACGATCGTGCAACATCAGTCACGTGACCTTCAGTGGCGGTGGGTGGACCAAAATGTGGGTGGGGCTTAGGTTGCTTTAACTTCTTTACTACCAAATAGCAAGCAATAAGAACAAACAGTGATACTTTTTTCCATACTCACGGCGAGCCACGGCATTTTGAGAACCATTCAAACGAGAAGAGTCACCTTTGTCTTCCTTCTCTTTGTTCTACGTTAAATTTTTCTTGATGCTGGGTCGAAACCGTTTCGCCTCCAAATTTCTCTAATTAATTTTCATCTGATGAAAACTTTGCCTCAAAAGTGGTTTGATGTAATTAATAACTGTTAAATCTCAGCGGTACACACACAAACATGCATACACAGCACTCCACACATATACCGCCTGTGAGCTGGATTAGCCGTGTAGTCGAGGAAAGAAGAAGGCACCTAACAAAGGTCCAATGGGTGCATAGGTAACTGGGTCACTGGGGAAAAGTGTGTCGCAAACTTTCACCCCATTGTCAGGGCTTGGACAGCGTGAGCCCTCTGTGCAGTGTTTTCTTTTTTTCAAGTCTTCTTCCCTTTTACAAGAGGGGTTTCATTAATGAGGGGCTGTGGGAACGGGCTCGTCCTTTGCTGAACCCTAAAGACATTTGATTGGGTGTTAGGTTACTATAGTTGTAAGCGGTGGCAACAGCGATTGGATAAACGAGCAAGCCGCCAAGTTGGTCACTCTGTGTTCATTGCCTGCGATCATAACGGCGTCAACTGCTTATTTCGTTATTTTCATTTGCTTTGGGAAAGAGTTGGGGGGGGGGGGGGGGGCTCAAGCCCGTGAGCCCTTCTCTACCCACCGCCACTGGTGACCTTGTGCGTGTCTTATCTAAAAGCCTAAAGGGTCAGTTGTTGGCGGGATCGGCAGCTGCCTTAGAAGTGGGACCAGTTCACATATTTGGATAAGGATTTTAGTTGGGGTTTCCCTGACAACTGGATTCTGTTTTCTGCTTCAGCTCACTAGCCTGTTAACTCCGCTTGAGTTCGCGTGCCTGCATTCCCGTTGTTCTGTGAAATCGTCAGTGGAAAGGTGAGGTCTACTGGTAATCAACATGTAGAGTGTGCGTTTAAGATTATGTAAAGTGTGACCGTGTCGAGCGAGGGATTAAAACAAATCCAGACACCAAAAATAAATTGCAAAAACCACTCTGTACAGCTCTGCCGTCGTAAGGGAAAACTACGAATGGTCAAAAATTTTCGATTTTCGTATTTTTACATATTTCATAGAGTATTTAATTCTGCATCTGGTGGTGTAAAAATTTTAATCATATCCTAATCCGTTGTTGCGCAATTGAGAGTTCGTCGTTTTCCCGTACACTGGCGAGCTCCGAGCCAGAGCTCAGTGTAAGGGAGAACGACGAATGGTCGATCGGTCACGGATCACTGCTCTTTCGGCGTTGTCCCCTGGTCTCTGCCGTTGGGCAAATTCGGCATGGGCGACGAATGACAACTTATCACTGTTGCGACAGTACAAACATACTAGGCCTTTTTAGCAAACAAACACACCACCACCCCCTCCCCCGGAGTACCGTCGACCAGGTTTATAAAAATGTATCTCTTAGTGTGTCTTTCTGTCTGTCTTCACGTATTAGGCCTATGTTGATGGTGTGAATTGACAAGAGCAGGTGGGAGAGAGGGGAAAACGGATGGGAACAGGGGAAAGGGGTGGGGATGGGAGGGTCAAAAAAGTATTTAGGGAGAAATTTATTTGCACTGCATATTAGTGTCCGCCCAGATGTTCACAGACTAACGTCATATTAGTTTGCTGTCCAGTCATTTGACATCCCAAATCCCAACGATGGTTATAGTGCCGCAATTTGTCTAGCACGTGTCACTGGTCGACATCATTATAGAATTAACAAGCAATTAATGACATTGCGTTATGAGAGTAAATTTCTTTGTCCAACTTAAAAAGTGGAGGTATTGTGGCGACACTTAGTCTTGCTTTACGATTTTTTATGACTCGAGTATAATAATGTCTTACAGATTCAAACTGCTCTTGTCGATCTCTACTTTGTGGTATGTTTTCCGATCCGATCAACTGAATCCGTTATTAAATACAAAGCGTTGTATTACCTCTCCCGAAAGCGTTTGTGATACAGTCTTGTCAGATTGTTACATTTCTTACGTGAAAGTTTGCCTTTGCAATGATCTGATCGTATTATTGACATTGTAACATTGTTGATCCCTTTGGTCGTGCAAGGAAAATTTTGCAATTAGCGAAAATAAAAGTAAAACCCGCTTCTGAAGAGAATACAATACAAAGATATCATGGAGACCAAACTGAGACAGTTTTAAATCAAGCTGTTGAAATGGTGTGCACATCTGATTTGTACCCTGACTGTGTAGTATTTAACCAAGCGAGGAAGGGAAACGAAGGACGTTTACCGAGTTACAGTTGGGATATAACAAAAACCTAACTTTATACGTATAATAGCTAGTTTGTATACGTTTTATTTTTATTTGTAGTACCCAGTACACAGTCATTACTGTCAATAATGCGCCGCAACTGACCATCGCCTACACCCATAACTTTTCATAAACGTTCACGAGTGTAAGGGAGAACGACGAACCGTACCATTTGTCGTTTTCGCTTATATCGCAAGGCTCACCTGCGGGTGCGCAATGTGAGGGAGAACGACGAATGTCGAATAACTTTGCTACTTTTAAATCTAAACCATTCAAACTTTAGAAACTGCTTTAGGAACATCTCAATCAAATATCTGGTGAATTACAGCTTAAAAGATTGGAAAATAGAAGAGTTATAAAGTGAAACAAGTTTTTGCCTCTCCTGAAAAATTTGCCTCGCTACCTGCGCAGGATCATTCGTTGTTTTCCCTTACGACGGCAGAGCTGTAAGGAGAAGTTGTGTGTGTGCACCGTACCTGTTAATATTCCAGCCTCAAGGTAGGGTTAGCATCAGTTTTTAATGTTTCATTAATTGTATTTTGCTTTTGTTTTTTACTTGTATGTGTCTACTGCCCTGATAGACACATGCAATTAGTTTCGAAGGGAGATCCCAACCTAGTTTCATTCCGGTTGCCGTAACTGTTTTATAACTCTGAAACTTCGGCGCGGGTGGTTGAAGTTGCTTTTGTGTGGTCTGCTCCTTTATTCCGATCAAACATCTATCGTCTTTAGCTCGCCTTCTTTTTTTTGGTCTGTTACTCTCTAGATCTAGTAACACTTTTAATCCTCGGCTCCTAACTGTGTTGCAAATGCTGTTAAAGTCGCACTAAAACTAAAACGTAATAAACTGAACCTTCGGTTGACTGGGTGCACCGAAAGAGAGATAAGAGACTAACAACAAAGCAGAAAAGATTCTATCCCGAGGCTAGTTAGGTTTTTGCAAGGAAGTGACACTCCATCCAGAACTACCCAACTACGCCCACTGATAATGGGACGGCGGCTCATTTTGCTACCTCAGAATTACAAAGTTCTAACTGCCGAGTCCCTTGTTTTGAGAAATTGGACATAATTTATTTTTTTGAGTTTCACAAGCTTTTTCGAAAACAATTCTTTGATAACAACCCAGAATTATCATACGATTTTGATAGAGCGGACAGAACATGTATTGGTTTCTGACCTCATGGTCTTAGTAACACAAAACGGCCAAAATTGTCGGATCGAACTTTGTAATTATGAGGTAGCGATTTGTAAGTCCTGTTCCTTTAGGGGTTTTAAATTGTGTGCACTACTGTTCCAATGTGCAGTGCAACGTTGGTTTATTTTGTAGATCTATTACCTTAAAGATTTCGTCGATTCGATGCTTTTGTATCAGAGTCGTGTACTCGAACATTATTTTCTTTCGGTAGACTGAATCTTAAAGAAAACACACTAGATATAAGAATTGCTAAACCATCTACCTGAAACCAGGCGAAGAAAAATCAGCCACCTCCCTCCCCCACACACACAAAAAGGGACCCCCCCCCCTCCCCCCTTTCCCAACAAAACAAAACACACATCAAACAAGCACAAAAAACGGACAATTCTGACACTTTAAGTTAAGTAACGAACAACTTCCAATTTGAGCTTCTGATACACTGTCAACTGCAGTCGAATCTGCTCTAACGGCCACCTGTATACGACAAATGCCTGTACAACAGCCACTTCTTCCTATCTCCTCCCTTCTGTATTTATAAGCTTTATAATGACTGTGTAAAACAGCCATCTGGCTCAGACTGCCAATTTTATTCTCGACAATAGGTGACATCTCAGACAGTTTCGACTGTAGTTCGAAAAACCTGCCCC
>NW_004797780.1:22381-24537 GCF_000002075.1 Aplysia californica | reverse complement strand
AAGTGTATCACGTTTGAGCTCCGAAACATTCTCAGCTTCCCGGGAAGCATACAGTGCGAGCAGCCGATTAAGCGCTCAAACACTAACAAACTGACAAGATCTTTCGCTGTCTATAGCCGGGTACCCATTCCCACCAGGGTGAAGTGAGGAAAATTCGTGTAAAGTGCCTTTCCCAAGGACACAACGTCGGGCCCTTGACGGGATTCGAACCCACGACCTTACGGTTGCGAGTCCGAGAGCCTAACCACTAAGCCTAAACACTGTAACCTCTAGACCACGACAGCCCCCTGACATTTTGTGAAACCCCAATTTTGGAAGTAAAATTTCTCTAAACAAGGTACTGAGTCGATATAACTTTGTAATTCTAAGGTAGCGGTCTTTCTACTGTACATCAGACTCTTTCAAAATCTTGCTTTAGAAAAAAAAACTCACGTGTTTGCCCATTTTGCTTTTCGCGAACGATTTGAACGTCTGATTTGAGTCGCTCAGTGTCATAACGTTATTATTTTGCGTGGCATCTTGGTGAAATCAGGCGCTGTTAGACGCTTGGCTGTTGCGCGCGAGAGACCCGAGTTTGATTCCCAAGAGGGGAGCGGAGAAATGTTTATGGAGTATCTTTCTCTTTCTCTTGGGATGTTTTATTCCTCTCAGCCCAGGTTGGCACTGACAGGCAGGGTCGGAAGCCAGATTCTTAAATTTGTAATGCTCTAAATTGTGCCGATGATGGCGTAAAACAACTTACATTAAAAAAAAAACAACAATAAAAAAACAAAAAAACAAATAGACCTAGACAATTTGGAGAAAAGACCAAAATGAACGTCTTGTTTCTCCAGGTGACTTTATTAATATTATGTTTTTCTTGCCACACTTTCCACCCAGGTCTGTACACAGAGTCCCATGGCATTGTGGCCAACCACATGTACGACCCAGATTTTGATGCCTTCTTTAACCCAGGCAACTCCGAGCCACGTTGGTGGGATGGAGGAGAGCCAATCTGGATAACAGCAGTCAAAGCTGGGCTCAAAGCAGGTGAGCATCGGGTTGCTATCAGAATACTGATTTTGTATATATATATATCTCTAGCTTAACACGATTATATTGTTAACAATATTGTTCATTTTTTAATATTGTGTGACTGCGTCTGTTTGTGAGTGCAAATATACTAGTATGTGTACGCGTATAGAGGTGTGTGGATGAGAGGATTTCCATGGATACGGCGGTCATATTGGATTTTGTTGACATGTGCTATATAATGAATACTGCGCTTATCGTTCATGGAAATTGATTGTTTTTTTAGCATGCATGTTAGCAAACATTAGATCCAAAATTTGAGTGTTGATTTTTTCCTAAACGAATTAGAAAATTTTTATCGATTTTTTTCCTGAGGTAGATCTAGTATTCAAGTTTGCAAAAAATCCGTGAAAATTCACACTCCAGACACCACCACCAAAAATCTATTCCTTTTATATCAAACATTCAACAAACCATGTTTTAGTATTACATCTTCTCTTCATTCTTTCAAAATGTCATTAAGATTGGATGAAAAAAGTTGGAGTTATTTAAAAAGTATAGAGAAAAATCGCGTTTTGAGAAAATGGCCGATAAAGAAAAAAAATATTGACTTTATGACAAAATGGTGGTGACAAACATGCCGGTATTGGAAGAAATAAGGCTTTTGGGGGTTGTTTTATGCAATGGAATAGTTGTAGGAGAGGCTGAGGAAGTTGAAAATGCCCACAACTCAAATTCCTTAATTTTAAGCCGAAATGGGACTTTGGGGGTGTAGCCCACCCCCACTCTCCCCCTTAAAGGATTGCTTTCGAATAAGCTTGGCATATTGTTTGTTTTTGGTAAGTGGTTTACGGCGCTCACAACTGCCCATTAAACATTTTCAGCTTTTTTTGGAATTAATTTTGAATTTTTGCTCGGGTGGCAGTTGAAGCTTACTCTTATCGATTTTGGACCACCAAGGGATCTTTAACGTGCGCAACATGCACATGAGAACTCAGAAATGTTTCGCCTTTATCCGAGAAGGGTAGGTGTTACATCTTACCTACCCTAAGAACAGGGGTGTGGCTGAAAGACAGCAGTAACAAGGAGCCAAGGAGCGGCAGTAAAAAGGCTGCAGAAGGAGTCAGGAGCCCAGAGGAAGGGGG
>NW_004797780.1:12861-18025 GCF_000002075.1 Aplysia californica | reverse complement strand
GCACAACCGCCGGGTTATGGATGTGTTTGCGTTGGCAGATGAAGGCTGGAGTATCACTGACGTGAGGGCACTACTTACTAACCGTGTTTAGTTCTTTCTCTCTCTCTCTCTCTCTCTCTCTCTCTCTCTCTCTCTTTTTTTTTGAAGTGTTTTACGGCGCTCACAACTGCACAAGGTCATATGAGCGCGCGGGACACATTAAACTTTTTTAGTTGTAGGAAATTTTGAAATTTACTGGGTTGCGGCCGAACCCTACTCTTATCGATTTTAGACCACCAAGGGATCTTAAACGTGCGCAACTTGCACCCTGGCCCTCGGAGATTTTTCGCCCTTGTTCGAGAAGACTAGGTGCAGATCTTTCCTACCAGAAGATCAGGGGTGTGGCTGAAAGACAGCAGTAAGAAGGAGCCAAGGAGCAGAAAGACAGGGGACGAAAGCGGACGACAGAATATTGCTAGAGAACAGGAAAGGAGGTGAAAGGAAACAATTTAAGAGAATAAAATTTTCCGTCGCTACACGGATTCGAACCCAGGACCTTTGAATGAGAGGCCAACACCTTAACCTCTTGGCCGCGAGAGCCCCCTTAGTTCTCTCCACGAACGTCTGTCCTCCTTTCTGGATTTTGTTTATGGCTATGTGTTTGTAAAACGCATAGAGCAGGGATATGCGCTATCTATAGAAATGAAATTATTATTTTTATTGTCGTTCAACACTTTTACATATTTTCTTTGGCTTTAGATATTCATTTTTTTCAGAAGAGAATAATTACTGAGAAAAAGGCGAAGATCTTTTCTTTATAGTTCATGGTTTTGCAAGGCGCACTTGGATATTTTTTTAAATAGTAGCCTCACGTTTCAGTTTTTCTTTCTTATGAGAGACATAAAGTCGTCACCGTTGTCAACATACAATTATGTGCTACTTTTCATTTCCAACAGAACTCACCTATGCCATTTTCTCTCCCAGAATGCCACCAGACGAAGAGCCAGGCCATACGTCGGTGACCACGGCTACGACAACTACCTACCCAACATGAAACCCTTCTTCATCGCCATGGGCCCGGCTTTCAAATCCGGCAAAACCGTTGAGCCAATCAGCAACCTGGACGTCTACTCGCTTGTGTGCCATCTATTGGACATCACACCAGCGCCAAATAACGGCAGTCTGGACCGAGCTTCCCCCCTGCTCCAGTCTCCGGGTGCCGCAGCCTCACACACACTCACCACACTGCTGCTGTCCTCTGCTCTGGCCACATTCTGGGCGACTGTCTATGATCTCTGAGTGTGTTCCTTCTGTATTTTGTAGGCAAGCTGCTAAAATGCATTAAGCCTTGAAAGCAATATGTTATGAGAGTGAGAAGGAGAGGGGAGATAGATAGATAGATAGATAGATAGATAGATAGATAGATAGAGAGAGAGAGAGAGAGAGAGAGAGAGAGAGAGAGAGAAAGAGAGAGAGAGAGAGAGAGAGAGAGAGAGAGAGAGAGAGAGAGAGAGAGATTGTTTCATTCTTTAACAATTGCGCCTGACGTTATGCATTTTGTCTTGCTTTTATAAACGCTGTTTAGGTTTTGAATTTTGACGAAGTATTTCTTGATCACATGCTACTAATAACACACATTAAGAAACAGAAATTCTTTTTTAAAAGTAAAAATTTCGGGCTTAGTACAAAATACATTTTAACAGCTGGCCAAGGATCTGTGTTATATGAGGTGTTTACTTTTGAGTTAACGCTTTACGGCACTTGCAACACGATCGAGTGTGGAAGATAAAAGGCGTTACTAGAGAGTAACCTACAAAGAAAAGAAGGAGGATAAATAAGAGCGAAGATGGGGATTGAAAAAAAGAAGCAAACCACACCACAGCCCCCGCCAACCGCCTACAATGTTGTTGTTTTTTCTTAATGAAAGTGTTTTCACACCCCAATCAACACAGTTTAGGAGACGGGCTTCCAGCTCTGCCTGTCAGGACCAACCCTGGCAAACAAGGACGCAACATCTCAGCACAAATACAGAGACAATCGATAAAAGTTTTCTCCCCACTCGGGAATCGAACTTGGGTCGCCTGTGTGCGACAGCGAAGTGCCTAACCGCTACACCAAAGACAACAGTACCCAAAATATAAAGATAATCAAATTATAAATCCTAATTAAAGTTTTTCTTTAAGAAATTTTATGCGACTCTTTGGGTTGGTTGTGTTGCAAATGTCGGGTGGTACGGAAAAGAGACCTTACACTTACACATTCTTTGTACTTGTACGGAGAGTCAAACGGTTTTATGAAACGTTTAGGACAAAATATAAGAAGTGTATAAAAGAAATCAGTCTTGCAATTGTAGCTAATTGAGAAAAGCTCATTGAGCACACATCAACAGTAAATATGCACCCCCAAATAAATGCGTTCAATTACTATTTTTATCATATTAATCATCATCATCATCACAGTTATTATTATTATTATCATGTTATCATTGTTATTTATGCATAACTATGTTGTCATTGATTTATAAATATTGAATCATTTATCTTTATATCTTTTTTTCAAATTACATGCTCTACAGCTGATATATTTTTACACACAACTGACAACGATTAAGCAGGGAGCTTGCACTTAAAATGAATGATTTTGAGGTCTAAGCATACATTTCTATCCGAATTTTATGCTTAATAGTTATGGATTGCTATACTTGGGTATGTGTATCTCTGATGTAGTTTTCTTTGCACAGCTATCAAATTATTCAGAATTGAAGGAAGGTTTCCATTATAATGCATGTGCGTGTAGACGTGCGTGTATTTGTCTAAAAAAAAGTGAGTGTTTGTTTTTGTATGTGTGTATATGTATATGAATGTGTGTATGCTTTACTGTTCAGTGTTCAGTCTCTGTGTGTGAGCAGGAAAGAGAGGAATACAAAGCGTTATTTGTACAGGCAATGTTTTCATGATTGTTATTTACTTCTCACTCCACGCATGTCCCTATCATGTTCTTATGTAAACTAGATCTTTTCATAGTTGTTGTTAGCATTTAATTAAAAGTCCCAATCGAATCCTCGTTGTTACTCTGTCATGTTTTGAGCTGTCATGTCGTATTTTAAATAAGTTGTGTCCAGAAAATACGATGTGTTGTGGGATACCTTCGTGTGTGTTAGTGGTATTGCTGATGTGCTTGTAGTCCTGTAATGCATATTGTTTTGTTCTTGGGTAGTGAATAGAAGTGAAAGACCGTAGAAGGAAAGGGGTTCGCAGGAGTGGAGGTCATGATAATATAATGTTTAGAGTTCCAGTCTTTCTTCAGTTTTAGTAAGAGTTTTACGGCACTTGATTCACAAAGAGGTCATATGAGTGCGGAAGATAAGAGGTGTTAGTAGAGAGTAACCTACAAAGAAAAGTAAGATGAGAGAAAGGGCGATAGATGCTTGCTGATAGTAAAGAAGGAGTAGACCACACCAGAGCACCACCAACCACCCACATTTAGTTCGAAGTTAAGGCTCTTACAACACAAAGCAAAGACCCGATATCATTTTAACGCGAGTCTGCGAACTCCTTGTGAATGAAGGCCCTCAGTGTCTTTGGTGTAGTGGTTAGGCTCGTTAACGTTTAACACAAGAGACATTGCTTCGATTCCCATGAGCCGAAGTATATTTTGTAATAAATAGATACCGTTTATATATATATAGCGCAAATCCCCGCTCAACATGCGCTTCACAATCTATACTTTGTATATTTTGTCGAATAGTTTCGTTTCTGCAGGCTGTGCCGTCGCAGTCTGTCTCCTTAATGAAGCAATTTGTGTCGATGGGGTGTAGAGCATTTAGTTACATGTACTATGAATTTGTCTTGGTAGCTCACACCAAAATTAACAGACTTATTATATAGTTCGTGCAAGAGAGAGAGAGAGAGAGAGAGAGAGAGAGAGAGAGAGAGAGAGAGAGAGAAAGACAGAGAGACAGACAGACAGACAGACAGACAGACAGACAGACAGACAGACAGGGACAGAGAAAGTAAAAAGGGGGAGGGGAGGGGGTATTTCGTTGAGCGAGACACACTGGCTACCCCAGCAACAACCCGCCCTGTCTTCTAACCGCAGTATTGTTCATCTACCTTTTAACCTTTATTTTCTTACACGTAGAGGGCCTTAGTCTTATCTCTACTCTTAGGAACATGAACTCCAGGGTTCCAACACTTTTAGAGCAACAAAAAGGATGATACCTGATGAAACAGCAAAAGAGGCGTATTTGCAGAATGAGTCAGAAACCTCATTGTTCTACTTTATTCATACTTGAACATATGTAAAAATATACTTTTTAATCAATGAATGAACCCTGTACCATACACCCACATGTCAACTTTTAAATGAATATTCAGGTAGAACATCAGTACTCTAATGCACACTCACCACCAAAACACACACTCACAAACAAACACTCACAAACACACACACACACACACACACACACACACACACACACACACACACACACACGACGTACACACACACGCACACGTTCACTCACTCGCTCGTGCATTTATTCCTTCAGTCATTCACACTCAAATATGAAGATAAAAAAGTATACACATACAATACACAAAAGAATAAAATAACATACATCTGTACATAGCTCAGTAGAAGACATTCTTTGCATATTGTTACCTCTTCTCAGTCAATGGAACCAGAAATCAAAACTTTCAGACATACAAACTGCATAGTTTACTTTGTGTGGCCTGTATAAATGTGCTTCATACCAAAAACAGCCGTACGTAATTGCACTTGGATACCCAATGAGACAGTACAAAAAAAAAGAGGTTTACCAACGTAATATCAACACAGCAATCACACCATATTCAAGGAATACTGCCCAGAGGATTTAAACAATATTTTATACTTTCTGGCGTTAAGAGATTGATATTGCTCTGAATTTTACATCCATTAATAGTATGAATTTGGCGAAAGCTGGAACAATCTTCAGACCTGCCAGTGGCCTGTCTCTCGCAAAGGCACTTGGGAAAACATCAAGGCAGACGACCTGGCCACACTGCTAAAAGGCAGGAGTAAAACAATAATGACATGGTGTGCAAATTCTAAATGGAATTTAAAGTCTGAAGATTGTCCACCAGGAGGTTAAAGAGTTAAAAAATCTACTCCTTTCAAGAAACAGGATGGGTATCCCCCCCCC
>NW_004797780.1:2861-7861 GCF_000002075.1 Aplysia californica | reverse complement strand
TCGTAAGATTATTCGGAGTCGTTAACAAGATATTCAAAAAATTTCATTCGAAAAAGCTAGACATGTTGTGAAACTCAAAATTTTTAATGTCAAATTTTTCAGAACTATCTACTGAGCAGATAGAACTTTGTAATTCTGGTATGGATACTAGTAGTAACTAGCGTATTCCAATTTAAATCGTTTATAAATGTCTCTCTAGCCCAGGTTAGGGAATGGTGGAACGTGTTCGTTGGGTGAGAAAGATGATGATGATGATGATGATGATGATGATGATGATGATGATGATGATGATGATGATGATGATGATGATGATGATGATGATGATAAAACATCAGAACTCTGACCAAATTAACTCTTTTAAAAATATTATTTGGTGTAGAAAGTATTAACGATGTTAAACCCTCAAATGGCAATAGATATGGCCGTGATAGGCAACCTAAAACCACTCCATCAACATAAATTTTAATCTATACAAGAACGAAATAAAGGTAGGAGGAAAGCTAAGCGACCTATACAATTATTCCTAGAATATTTCGCTCTCAACTGCTCTCTTAGGCTTTCTAAGAGAAAAACAGTGTGCATCACTATAACAATATTACATTTATTAATAGAGCTCTTGCATCTTTTGCAAGCCTACCATTAAAAAAAGCCCCGAAGCAATCTAGATGAAATAGTGAAACAGAACAAAACCATTGTTGAGAGTCAAGAACAATAAGACAGAGAGTTCAAGTTTGGTAAAAGTTTTACGGTGTTCATTACTGCACAAGAAAAAGAGAAATGGTCAAAATGGCATGTGATATAGATGTCGCCTATATATTGCACAAAAAAACCAACAACATCAAAATCATCACCATCATCAACAACAACAGCAAAACAATATCAACAAAGACAAAAGCCATATAACTCTGAAGCATTTTGACTGCCAAGAGAAAACCCCCAGCCCACACAACCTCTTCAACCTACCAAAGTAATAAATCAAAACAAAACAGAGTAAAACAAATAACTTTAAACGCAGAAACATTTTTTAAAATCAATATCAAAACAACCAAAACTGGTTCTACATAATAATATTATTATTGAAAGGCAGACGTCTTCCAGAGAGATCCCAGTCCAGGGGAAGTAACAATTGTAGTACATGTATTGCCAAAATTTACAAGGGGACTGGTATGCTTACCTCGCTTTGGATATATAGATAACGATTGTCATCATCATGAAGTGCCGCGACAGACATCGGCGATCATGGTTCTCCATTTATTCCTTTGCTCGGAAGCTCTTAAAAAAGGCTACGTTTCATTGATCTTTCCCTGTTACCCATTTGTTTAGGTTCCCTAAGTAGGCTGCTCTGGGCCTACCCCTGCCTCGTTTGCCTTCAATTTTGCCAATGTGGGCTAGATGTTCAAGACCCTTTGTCTATTCAGGTGTCCCCAAAACTACAAAATTGTCCATTTCCTGATTTAACGATTGTACAACGGCCAAAATTCACAAATTTAAAAATGAGAATGACATGCTCATTTCGCTTTGGCTACGGATAATGAGTGCACTAGATCTACATGTGCTGCCAAAATTCACAACGGCACTGACATGCTTACCTCGCTTTGGATATGGATTTCTTTTGTTTCTTCTCCAAGCCGTGCAGTCTGAGCTCCATGTCTGCAAACATAGCCGCCCGCTTCAAGTGTTCCTTCTCTGTCTTCGTCTTCTCGCTCTCCGCCTCCGTCACCTGTGGGGTGTATGGCACTGAGGAAAGCGCGCTCATATGACCTTAGCAGTTGCGAGCGCCGTAAAACCTTATACTACTACTACTACTGAGTAAATACGTTGAGCTACATCGTTGAAAAGCGTGCTAAATCTTGTTTTATTTCGTTTTTAAATTATTTGAAAACATACAGTTTAACTTTCTTTCAAGTACTCATTCAACTCTCTCTCTCTCTCTCTCTCTCTCTCTCTCTCTCTCTCTCTCTCTCTCTCTCTCTCTCTCTCTCTCTCTCTCTCCCTCCCAATCTAGATCTATCTATCTATTTATCTATCTCTATCTCTATCTCTCTCAGTGTATCTCTTAGAGAACTTGGGACCATTTCAGGATACTGGGCTAAATTCGAACGCTTAGTTATATAAACTCTTAGTTGACTCAAACATGTAAGAAGATACAGGTTTCTGAGCTTTATATGTTAGGCTCTTCGCTATTGACCTTAGGGTACGTGGGTTCGATTCCCGAGTGAAAACGTTTTTAAAGAGAGTACCTCGTCTGTCTGGTTGACCCTATTTGGACAGGGTCAAAGCAGCCAGCCTCCTACAAGATCTCAATTCTGTCGACGTGGGCGGTAAATATTTACAAGGTGGGTGGTTGGCGGGTGCATTTGTGTGGTTTGTTCCTTCTTTTCTAGTTAACGCCTATCATCCTTATCTCTTAGTTTAGTTTAGTAAGAGTTTTACGCGCTCACAACTACATAAGGTCAAATAGGAGGGCAAAAAGTCATTATCTTTTTTCCTTCTTTTCTTTGTATGTTACTCTTTAAAAACACCCCCAATCTTAGGCTCTTATATCACCTATTTCAGTTCCAAATGCCGTAAAATCCTTAATAAAACAAGACAAACGTTTACAATCATTATAATCACTACACGCACGTCCTCTCCTTCTTTTCTTTGTTTTACTCTCTACAAAAATCTTCAGTCTTCGGCTCTTATATCACCTTTTAATGTTGCAGGCGCCGTAAAACACTTACTAAAACAAAACAAACATTTACAATCATTACAATCATGCAATCAAAATAATTACGCGTACATACTCTCCTCTTTCCCGTCTCTTAAATAGCCTAATAGTGTTGATAGGGGTATTAAACGTATGCCATTATATTTCTTCTCTTTCTTTTCTTTGCATGTTACTCTCTAGAAAAACCTTCAGTCTTCGGTTCTTATATCTCCTATTAGAGTTGCAAGCTTCATAAAACTCTCACTAAAACAAAACGAATATTTACGATCATTATAATCGTTACAGGCACATGCTCTCCTTCTTTTCTTTGTATGTTACTCTCTAGCAACACCCCGATCTTCGGCTCTTGTATCACCTTTTAAAGTTGCAAGCACCGTAAAACTTGTACTAAAACCAAAGAAACCCCCGCCCCCCCCACTTTTACAATCATTATAATCATGCATTCATTCTATTATAATCATCGTTTTGTTTTGTTTTGTTTTAATCTTTAGAACCATTCCACGCACGTACCCTGGTAATGTTGTAAAACAAACATTTGCAATCATTATAATTATGCAACCATCAATTTGCAATCATTATAATTATGCAACCATCATATTATAATCAATCTTTTTTGTTTTGTTTTAATCATTAGAGCCATTCCACGCACGTACCATTGTGCTGTTGTTAGCACCGTAAAACGTTTACTAAACCCCCCCCCCTCCCCCAAAACGTTTACAATCATTATAATCATGAAATCATTCCATTATATTAATCATTTTGTTACCCTAGTAATGTTGTAAAACAAAACAAACATTTACAATCATCATAATCAAGCAATCAATATTATTAACCTTTTTTTTGCTTTGTTCTAATCATTAGAACCATTCCATGCACGTCCTCTAGTGCTGTCGATAGCAACCTAAAACGCTTACTAAGACAAAGCAAAACTTTTACAATCATTATATTCATCGAATCATTCCATTATAATCATCATTTTGTTTTGTATTGTTTTGTTTTAACCATTAGAGCCATTCCACGCACGTACCCTGATAATGTTGTACTACAAAACAAACATTTGCAATCATTATAACCATTCAATCAATATTATAATCATTTTTTTGTTCGTTTTGTTTTAATCATTAGAACCATTCCACGCACGTACCCTGACCAGAGCGTGGTTGAGCATCTCCTGCCAGGCAGCGGACAGACTCACAGCCCGATCGTCCATCAGGCGTAGCTCGGCCAGGGAGATGGTCTCTTTGGCCGCCAGGTACACTCCGTTCGCCGCCTGGAACTTCCGGGCGGACTGCAGCGCCTCCTGCTGGGCCTAGGAAAAGGGGGAGAACACTGGTTTTAGTAAGGGTTTTACGGCTCTTGTAACACAGGCAGGTCATATATATAGGTGTCGAAGATAAAAGGGGGTTAATAAAAATAATAATATATACAAAGAAAAGAAGGAGAGATGAGGACGACAGATGATTATGGAGCAAACCACACCAGAGCACCCGTTAACCACCCACAGATGGAAAGAGAGACAGACAGATAGATAGATAGATAAATAGATACCCGGTAGATAGATAGATCGATAGATAGATAGATAGATAGATAGATAGATAGATAGATAGATAGATAGATAGATAGATATCGAAAGCTTCTTTTTTTATGTTTGTTACTCTCTTGTAACACCTCTAATCTTTTGGCGCTCATGTGACCTTGTGCAGTTGCGAGCGCCGTAAAACCTCTACTAAAATATAAAAAAACAACTCTCAGCTCAGGTTGACATGCAGGGTAAGAAGCCCGCCTACTGGATGACCTAAATTGCGTCGATGGGGACGTAAAAACAACTAGGCCTACGTAAAAGAAAAACACGTTGCTTACACACCTTTTTGGCAGCCTCTCTCAGCTCAAAGTAAGGTCTAGCTTTCTTGATGCTAGAGGCGGATTTCTTCTTAAGTAGTTCCAACTGTTGAAAGCTCTCGCTAAAGGTCATCTGGTACTTCTCGCGAGCCGCCTGTAGAGAGTTTTAGATACGTATATAAAATATGCATGACACGAGGAGCCGTCCACTCTTTCGGTGAGTGCGTTTTCTTTTTCCTTCCTTTCGTTTTCCTTTTATCATGTCTGTCTGTCTGTCTGTCTGTCTGTCTGTCTGTCTGTCTGTCTGTCTGTCTGTCTGTCTGTCTGTCTGTCTGTCTGTCTCTCCTCTCTCAATCTCTTCTTCTATCTCTTTGCCTCTATTTTTCTGTCTATCTCGATTCTTCTTCTTCTTCTTCTTCTTCTTCTTCTTCTTCTTCTTCTTCTTCTTCTT
>NW_004797780.1:0-1274 GCF_000002075.1 Aplysia californica | reverse complement strand
AGAAGAAGAAGAAGAACAACAACAACAACAACAACAACAACAACAACAACAACAACAACAAGAACGACACTAATTCAGAAGATGGTGAACGACTCAACTATTTTCGCTAGGATCGGCCTTTCGGTTCCCATGGAAACGCTGCCATTTTGAACTTCAGTTTACAAGAAGAACCCCCGCCCAAATGGAAAAGAAGTAAACCACTCGGAATTTAAAGGCGATAATATCGTCCCTCGGTGTGCTGGCCCGAAATGTTCACAACAGATCTAGATTCTAGATGTAAAACGCTACCGATTTTTCTTCTTTTTTTTTTTTTTTTGAAATATTTTTTTTCTCCCCATCTTCGATTACATTTTTTCCCCTAGATCCCTATAGATCTAAGCGAAACGCTATGTTGTTAGAAAACAAAATTCCAACATTTGAGAGACTCATTTGCTCCGTTACATTATATAAATGGAAGAGTATGAAAAATCCCTCGTCTCAAATTGTTCGCTTCGCCTTAAATTTTATCAAGTTAAACGATGAAAAAAAGAATTGGGAGTGAAAGAGAAAACAAAAGAAAAAAAATAAACAAACAAAACACACACACACACACATACACACACACACACACACACACACACACACACACACACACACACACACACACACACGCACACCCACACCCACACACACACAAGCCGAGTGAACACACACTTACGTCAATTTCTTTCTCCAGGCAGTTGACGTCGGCAGCGGACTGGTTGAGAGACTCCAGCTCCGCCTGAAATATAAAAAGGAAAAAAAGATCATAATATTAATAAATGTTATGACAAAGGCGACGGTGCGGCGGCGGAGCGGTTAGTGCGCTCGCCTCCGAAGCGGGAAGTGCGGGTTCGAGCCTTGCTTCGGACACGGGTTTTTTTTCGGCCCCTCCTGCCCACCCAGCAGTAATAGGAATAGGTACCTGACTTCGAGTTAGGGAAGTAAAGGCGGAGTGGAAAGGAACTGGCCATCCTACCAAAATATGCCGAAGGCCCAGTAAGTCGTCTCACTAACAAGGCAACCCCCAATGTCCAGATCGGATGTGGGAACAACTTTACTTTTATGACTGAGGCAATGTGCGGTCTTGCGTCGAGCATGCTGCGTGACTGTCTAGGACACATTAAGCAGCGTGAGGTTGAAAGCCTGAAAACTCCAGAAAACGACCCGAGTTTAAGAATGCCCAGGCTGGGATTCAGTATCGAACCAGGGCCATCCTATCCAGGTCCATAGCCCAGCTTGATACTTACTCAACC
>NW_004797779.1:602109-603307 GCF_000002075.1 Aplysia californica | reverse complement strand
TGTCTGTCTGTCTGTCTGTCTGTTATGAGACCAAAACACATTCAAGCAGGCATGGGAAAACCTTAAGCCTTCATCTTCTTGCTTTCAATGTATTTGTGCCAGTAATTAAATTATGATGGTGTGCGAGGAAAGTATCCCCAGAGCACAGTCAGTTGTTCTTCAAACTACATCATAAGCCTTTTTTTTTTAATTCATCTCCTGTGGTGTTGCTTAAACTTCAGTACGAGTCGTATAAGCCTGGGGTTTTTTAAATTCATCTCTCGTGGTGTAGCTGAAAGGCGCTTTCCATCTCACGCACAAGACCCGAGTTCGATTCCAATGTGGAGATAACTTTTATCGAGTAGATTTATATCTAGTCTTTCTGTTGCGACGGTGCATCTCTCTAAGGCCGGATTGCCTAAGGGCCTCTGACAGGCACAATTGAAGCTCGCCTCCAAAACAATATATTATATGGGTGGTTGGCGGGTGCTCTGGTGTGGTTTGCTCCTTCGATCTTTCCTATCAAACATCTATTGTCTTTATCTTCCCTCCTTCTTTTTTTGCGTTAGTTACTCCCTTGTAACACCTCTGATCTTCGGCACTTATACGACCTTATTGTGTTCCAAGTACCGTAAAGCACTACTAAAACTAATCTAAAACGATATAAATTGTGGCGGTGGGGGCTTTAAAAAACACCCACAATTCATTTCAAAGCTGGTTTGATACCTATTATATTCATTGTCCAACCGCCGTCCATGCTCATCCTCCACGTGATGCGCGCATAATAGTATAATTATACTTATGGGGTTCTTAAGCTTCTGAAGTGTTGAAATTTCTTCTGGGGTTTTACGCTTTAAAAAAAACGACGCATAATAATTCTCACGTTGACTTTCTTCTCCGCTATCTCTTTCTGTGTGCAGCTGCCTCCTGGGTGATTACTCATCGCAGCCATCATTGCCTCCTACACTATGTTTTATATTGTAAATAAAGGTGTATGTGTGGGAGGGGGGAGTTCAAGATGGATTTTGAAAAGAAGGGAAAAAAGTCGATATAGATCAATGATTGTTATCTGTCCGAGTGCTGCTGTTGTTCTCATCGATATCGAACAGAAAGGAAGCGAAGTTTTCCCTATATATGTTTCTTCTTTCTCTCCTCGCTCGTTTCGTCTGTCTGTCTGTCTGTCTGTCTGTCTGTCTGTCTGTCTGTCTGTCTGTCTGTC
>NW_004797779.1:598731-600103 GCF_000002075.1 Aplysia californica | reverse complement strand
TCTCTCACACACACACACACACACACACACACACACACTCACACACCACACACACACACACGCACACATACACACTATTACACACACGCGCGCGCACACAACATATAGATCTATACATAAGTATACATACCTATGATACATACTCAAACACACGCAAACCAAGGAATGGCTCACGGTTTCTATATAGCGGAGCTGTGGGCATCAAGGGAAATTTGATGTGTTTTAATAATGGGGGGTCGAAATGTACTTGAAGCCGCGTTTGTTATTGTAGGTTTAAAAGCTCGTAACTAATAGTGTGTTAGGTGCTAATGATCCGTCACAGCTTCTTGTCTTTTCAGCAGTGTGGGTGGTTAGCGGGCGCTCTGGTGTGGGTTGACCCTTCTTTTTAAATATAGTATATCGTCTTTCTCGAACATCTAGCTCTCACTGACAAAATTGAAGGCAAACGAGGTAGGGGTAGGCCCAGAACAATCTACTTGGGGGGACCTAAACAAATGGGTAACAGGGAGAGATTAAGGAAGTGTTGCTTTTTTGGGAGCATCCGAGCAAGGAATGAATGGAGAGCCATGATCACCGATGTCTGTCGCAGATCTGGCACTGGGTGATGGTGATATCGTTCTTATCTCTTTTTTTTTCTTTTCTTCTTTAGAATATAATTTGATGTAGTGGTTTACTAGTAGGCGCTTCAGTGTTGTATGTAGGAGACCCGAGTTGGACTCCTGAGTGGGATTTCTGAGTGGGGAGAATTTTTCTTTTCAAATATCACGGTCTTTTTTTTTGTCTTTTTTTTTGTCTTTTTTTTTGTCTTTTTTTTTTTTTTCTTTTCTTTTAACAGGGACGATGTATACCTCTTAGCTCGTTTTCGCCCTGACAAGTAAAGTCGGAAGCCTGCCTTCTAATTGATCTAATTTGTGTCCATAGAGCGTTAAAAGAAACCCCACCTACATTAATAATATTTGTTTTCTTTCCTTTGCCTCATGTTACTTTCTACTAACACCTCTTATCATCGGCACTTATTGGCCTAGTTGAAATGCGTTAGAACTCTTACCAAAACTGAACAGAGGCTTTTTTTCAGCAATTAATGTGAGAATGCCCACACAACTGGGTGTCCAGTTACTGGGAGCAATTTCATCAAAAAAAGCCCTCTTGTTTCCTCTCCTTAAACAATAGAACAAAACAAGTAAAAAGAAAAGAACAGAAGAAAAAAATTGCTTCCGACTTCCCGACACTTATCTATGGTTGATAGGTATTGTCGGCAATCATTTATTTGTGTTATCGAAAGCAAACAACTTTCCATGCTGGCAATTTCTGTTAATCCTTTCCTGACATCAGCGCGTTATTAAATTACGTGTACTTACGATGACCTCCGCCC
>NW_004797779.1:593744-596629 GCF_000002075.1 Aplysia californica | reverse complement strand
AGCGAGGGGAGGGTACGAAAAAAAAAACCAAAAGAAAAAAAAAGAAAAGCGAGTGAGACTTTAAAAAAAAAAAGAAGAAGAAGGAAAGAGAAGTAAGGGCGGTGTTGATTCGTCCGTCCAGGTTGAAATAAATTTTCAGTTTGTACACACACAAACACGCGCTGCGTGGAGCTGCTGTGGTGGACATGGGGAGATCCTGTCGCGTTATGATGAAGGCGCGTTTGTGAAGAAATGTCAATAAGGATTAATTTTGTGCGCGTGCGATCACGCCTCGCTTTCTTGCGTCACGCCTTGTATCTATGCTCACTTGAGTTTTCTGACGCGCTCGAGTGTGCTGGGCTGTAGATCTTTGTGCCCAGTGAGTGGACAGTCTTGCGTGGTTATTTTTGACATTTCTTTCTGAGTGAACAAAATTGTGTGTATTTGATATGACTTTATTTCATGAAGGAACAATATCTTGCGTGTTCATTACCTTCATTTGTTAGTGAACAGGGTTTTGCTAATTTGTGACGTGTAATTGTATATTCATTTTGAACATTATTCTATTATATATTCTTAAAATCGCATTCATGCAAAAGTAATAATAAGACCATAGTTTGGTTCAAGTTAATGTTAAATTACTAGATATAACATCAAGCACTCACACAGCCGTGTTATCATTCCTCAGTGTAAGTTTTAGATAGTGAGGTCATGCGAAGCTCTGACCTAACGTGACTGGTGGTATAATAAGCTTGGTGTACATTTTTACAAACGAAGAAAATGTACAACAATAAGTAGGGACATTTGTAAACCATTCGTCTAAGTATGTGTTTGTACCAGTATGCTCAATTTAATTTCGTCTCTAGATCTACAGTATGTCTGGTGATGTCAACTTTAAACTTGGAAGATCTTTATAGGTTGTTTTTTTTTAGTTTTGTTAACAGAAGCTTTAATGCTGTTTGATAAATAAGTCTCCTAAGAGATCAGGGACTAATCCTCATACGGTTCAAATCAGATACCGCCGTAAGCGTCTTCTTTCATGTAGAAATACTAAAACTTTACATGACTCGTGGGTCATTTTGTAGGTGAAATATTTTACCCGTATCCGGACATTGGTTGTATTAATTAAACCAAAAAAACCCAACATCATAACATTTCTGAAATGTTGAGAAAAAAAAACTCTTTCATGATCATGTCTCGGATTTGCACCCCCCAAAACTTGGATGTGTAGGCCAAGTTGTAACCAGCTGTGCCACCGCGGCTAGCTGTTTTCTTTTTCTTTGTTGTAAGAAAATAAGTGTTCGTTTTATTTTCCGTTGACTGAAGTAGAGTGTCCTTGCGTCGGTGACTTTGAATGCTTTTGGTCGTGATCTCTTGTCCCAGGCTAGGATTAGGACATGGATTTTGCTTTCCTTAAAAGAGGATTTGCGTTGTAGCTCTGAGAAGAAAAAAGTCCCCCGTGTCAGAAATGACTTTACTGTTTTGAAGAAGGTGTAAACATAGAAAAGAATCTAGAACTTAAGTTAAATCGACAAAAGCCCTCGATTATCCCTTGTTTATTTTCACTCCTTTAAAAGTTTGTTTTTTTAAAAAAGTTTTTGCCTTTCCCTGTTTCAGTGTTTCTTGTGCGGGTGGTTGGGGGGCGCTACTGGCAGGTCCTACTTCTTTATATTCCCTCTGGTGGGTTTTTCTGTCTGTCTTACTTTATCTCAGCCCTGAATGACCATAATTGTGTCAATATTTGCTTCTCTTTACCCAAACAAGCAAACAAACACAGACAGACAAACTAAGTGTTTTGTGTTCCGATAAATCCTTCTATATAAAACATTATTTATTTTCCTCTGAATCTACAATGGCTGTAATACCTATAATATGTCAATGCGTTGCTTCGAAAAGTGTTTTGTGTTCCGACAAACCCATCAGTGCATAACTATATTTTTTTTCCTGTGAACCCACGATGGCTTTACATGTTTCTTTTTGTACGTATCGATGAGAAAATAAAAGGCAGTGGGTGGTTGGCGGGTGCTCTGGTGTGGTTTGCTTCTTCTTTCCTATCAAACATATATCGTCCTTATCTCCCCTTCTTCTTTTTTATGTTTGTTATTCTCTTGTAACACCTCTAATCTTCTGGCGCTCATATCACCTTAGGCAGTTGCGAGCGCCGTAAAACCTCTGCTAAAACTAAAACTAAAACTAAAACTAAAATAAAAGGCAGATGTGGGTTCAATGTAACTGCGCCTCAGTTATAGACCAAAAGTGCACACACACACACGCACAGACTGATAAAGTACATCAATTGAACAGGGTTTCTTTTTTAATCAGTAGTTTCACTTACGTCAGACCTCACGATAAGACGCGCTTAGGTGCATGTGTTTCCTGTGCGTTCCTTTCTGCTTCTCAAGTTGTCACTTTTTTCGAGTGCGACCTTGGGTTAAGTATACATTAAAATTTACATTTTTTTTATATTCTGTAGAATTTGTTGGGGTGTGAAGGTGGGTAGCAACAATCACTTTTCTAGCATTCTTCTTATTCGGTTACATCTTGATTTTTTAAAAGTTATTTTTGCATTCGATATCAAATTCTATATTTGTAGATAAAATGTCATATATACATGTTTATGCCATGTCATATCTTATGCTCTACCCCGATCCAATCAAAACACACCTGACTTTTCGGGTAAATGTGCACCCAGCTTCATAGTTCGTTCAATTCTCACCCCGCTTGAGCCTAGCTCCAGCTGAGGACATGAATCTGTCATTACACGTCGTTACCTAACAGCCTGAACCGAGACAAGAGAAGAGCAGGCTTTTTTTTTACTCTCACAGTTAGGGGGAAGACACTTGTCCGATCGCGTTCCGATTTTGTGGAATCGTCCGAAAGGCGAAAGCCTATCTGCTGGCTGGGGG
>NW_004797779.1:592227-593395 GCF_000002075.1 Aplysia californica | reverse complement strand
GGGTGTTGTTTTAGCTGTTGGGGTTTTCTTCACTGTGGTAGTCCGACCTATTCAGGAGAATTAATATCCCAAATATCTATAGATCTAGTTAATTCTTGAAATCGGAAAAGTTTAAAACTTTTATTTATTTTTGCTTCAATGATAATGACAATAATAATAACAATGATGATGATGATGATGATCGCACAGAATCGACTAGCTGAATACATGTAATACCAAAACCAATCGTGGCAAGTATTGTGCGATTTTGAGGAAACTGAGCTACATGGACGCTTCCAAACGTGAAGTCACCACACGCGTTCTTTGAATACCGTTTGTTAAAATAGGGGGGGGGGGGGGTATGTTTTTGTGAGGTTTTTTTTGGGGGGGTGGTATTGTTTGTTCTTTTCCATTTGATATAAGACCATAGGCAACATTCGATATCTATATGTCTTGTTAGCGCCACTGTCGTATCACTGTCTCGTATGTTGTATTTTTACCTTTTAATTATTTACCAGATGCTCTCATTTTGTGGTGGGTTGAGAAAAAGACAAAAATCTGCTAGATTCTATCCGTAAAAATCACACGGCTTTCGAATGTCTCTGGCCACCACGCTTCCAATAGCAGCAGCAGCTGTGAGCAGTGGCGGGGGGGGGATCGTGAACGTTGAACAGATAAGTCGAACGGGCGGCACAGACAGACAGCCCTGGTGTCGACGTGCCTTTAGCTCTGTGCATGCTTGCTGGAGGTGGGCAAAATCCGGATAATCTATCCGGAAAACCGGATAATTATCAATGAAACGTTGTCCGAATTCAGATTTTTAACTCCGTTTCCTGACCCGCTTGTCGAAGTTGGGTGCATCCATTCGATGAATGAAGGGATGCTAACCCGTTTATCGAAGTGGTTTTAACCCTTTTGCCGAAGCGGTTCATATCCTATTATTTGCCGAAGACGTGCACTAACATCCGGATTTTGCTAAAGCAACTCATTGCCCAGCTCTGTGCATGCTTGCCCCCGCTTGCGCGCTGTTTACGCAACTGATTGCGAAACCCCGCGTTGTCCCGAGGTGGCCCGCTCGCTCGCTCGCTATGCAGGCAGGGGGCGTTATCTGATCCGCGAGAAAGAACTTGAACCAACAGCCTTCCCCTTGAACTTCAGAAAAACACGTGTTTGATTTGCCAGTGAGTGA
>NW_004797779.1:590784-592127 GCF_000002075.1 Aplysia californica | reverse complement strand
AGATGGGGGGGACGGGGGAAGGAGATTTGGAACTTAAAAAACGGAAACTAGAAAAAATGCTAAAAGAAAACTGAACGAGCTCTTTAGATCGGGCAGAGCGCATGACTGGGTGATTCAGTGATTCACACCATCGCGCATTCAAGTTCACCGGTGTAGAAGAGGGCAGGTAGGGTGTAATAAAGCGCTCACTGATAGATAGAGGCGCTCCACGGGCGGTATGCGCTCCCCTCCATAGTAACAGGCTTGACGGATACTTTGAACGAGATACCTTGGACTGTTTTATTTGGGCTCGGTATGCTTTTGACACAGCACCTGTTTTGACAGCGGCGCGTAATATTCGGGGTTGGTGACTAATGTCACATGTGTTCCCAGTCAGTTTATTCGTGAGAAGACATCGGATTTGTAAACGACCGACGACCAATGTGTCCTATTTAAAGTTGTGTAATAAGTAAGTTGATCTAATGCGAGCCTGTGTTTAATGTTCCGGTCACAAAACGGTAATGCCCATGTGTTATGATTCGATTTATTAGTTTGTTCGCTTTCAACTTTCGCTTTGAGATTGTCCCGCTTTCATCTGTTCAAAGAAATAATTATTTGGTTACTTTTAACCGTCTTTAAGACTTCGGAACAGTAGTAGATCTAGTACTATTTGCGACTGGCTTCGCTTCCTGTGATCAAAGGGACAGGCTATTGTGAGCAGACTAGAGAAATCGTGAAGTACAGAACCATAATATTCTTAACTAAAGGTTTGTTGTTCACAGGACTTTTTAAAATAGGCCCTAGACTTTATTCGGAAACGTGCGTTTATTCCATTACAAGACTTGAGTGACACTGTTGAATAGTTATAAAGACTGTTTCACTGCTCGCCATTTTGAGCTAGGGATTTGCTGTTGTTATGTGAATACGAAAGAACAAAACAGAACTGCAACACAAATTTTTAAAAGCCTACAAAATTGACGCATTTGAGACGACCAGATTTCGTGAAAAGTAGAAGACTGTGGACTTGAGCAAAAAGGCTCTCTGGTTGACTCTGACCGAGAGATTATGCTGACAGCGTTGTGATGGTTGTGGAAATTCAGAGAGCGTTCACTCATCGGCCCTCGGATGGGAGCATCGGCTCTTACTCGAGGGAAGGGATCCTCCTAGACCGGGATCTAGGAAGAGAGGAAGACAGAAGGCTGATGGAGGAGGAAGAGAGGATGCATGCTTTAGCTTCCAGAGCGTTGGTAAGGACTTTTGTTCTCGTAGACAGATTGTATGGTAAATATATTGCCTGCGTGTAATAATAATGGTGATAATAATAATACTGATAATCATAATAATGATAATAATAATAATGATAA
>NW_004797779.1:585587-587030 GCF_000002075.1 Aplysia californica | reverse complement strand
CTTTTTGGTTTGTATTAGAGTACCTATACTCCTGATGCCAAAAATGGACGACTTGTTGGCGTACAAGTAATTGATTTTGGTTTATAGAGAAAACGGTTATGTTTGGAAATGGTTAGAATTCATTCAGTTTGGCTACTATTTTTAAAGTCTTTTTTTTTTACGCTTAGTAGAATGTTCTCAAATTGCTAAAGTTATTCCTGTATTATATTCTGGACCAAGAAGAAAAAAATGGTTACAGGAATAGAACTGCTACTCACCTTTTTTTCTGCGCCCTATTATGCTATGGGTTGTTTTTTTTTCCTTAAATTTTTTTTTTCAGTCTAGGGTTTATGGCGCTCGCAGCTGCATAAGGTCATATGAGCGCCAGAAGATTAAAGGTGTTACAAGAGAGTAACAAGCATAAAAAGGAGGAGGTGAGATCAGGACGATAGATGTTTGATATACGAAAGAAGAAGCAAACCACACCAGAGCACCCGCCAACCACCCACGTTGTGGGTTTGTTTTAAGGAGGGGCTTGGTCCTTCTTTTTTCCATTAAAAAAAAAAGATCACCTGTGTGGTTCTTTTACAGCACTCAATAATCATATTTTTCTTCTTGCACGTCGCGCTTTGTTTTGCTTTGTTTTGTTTTGCTTTGTGGACCGAAAAGTCGGGTACGTTCACAATTTATATATATATAAGTAGAATCTACGTCAATTGTGTGACTCAGCGTAATCGTCTGCTGGCTGTGAAACGCGAAATTACGTGAACCAAGGTCATGTCGCGAAATGGCGAAGCCCGTGTTAATTTGATCTTCCGTGCTGAGCCTGCGCCCAAAATAATATGATAATAGTTCAACTTTTTGAGAAGAAACTAAAACAAAACAAAACAAAACGACAGAACAGAACAGAACAGAAAAGAAAGGGCAAGAGTCAGTTACTTAACCACCGTTATCTGTCATGATTGTTTAAAAGAGGGAGGAAAAAAGAAGAAGAGAGGAGGGGGGGGGGAGAGATAAAGCCAGTGGTAGGACGGCGACACTGGTACTTTTTATACCCTAGATTCTTTCCTTTATTGTTCTTTTGTTTTTCCTTTCTTGTTGTTTTGTGCGTGTGTGTTTTGTTTTGTTAGGGTTTTTCTTTCGTTTCTTGTGCCTGTTCCAGACGTTAAATGGTAGTGTTCATGTCGATGTGCATCCTTGACACTTCATGACCGTTTTCACGCCGATATAATGCTATAATGCCATTGCGGTCTCTTACGTAACCGTAGATAAAAATGTGGGCACACTTCATTGTTTTAATCATAATTGCTTTTCTGATAGCATGGGGCTGATGGTGGCGAATTGAGAAGGTAAGGTTATGGTCAGGGGGCTCTCGTGGCATAGAACTTTAGGTGTTCGCTTCTCATTCAAAGGTCCTGGGTTCGAATATGGGTACCGACGGGAAAAAAAATTCCTCTAAAAATT
>NW_004797779.1:579098-581083 GCF_000002075.1 Aplysia californica | reverse complement strand
GAGAGAGAGATTGAGAGAGTGTGGAGCTTGCGTGACCTTTTAGTGGTCGTGCGTGTTGTGTGTTTGTATGTGTGGGCGATTGCATTGGCTTTGTTTCTGTCTTGTCTGGAGTTTCTCTGTGTTTGTGTGTGTGTGTGTGTATGTGTGTGTATGTGCGCGTGTGTGTGTGCATGTGTGTGTGCGTGTGTATGTTTGTATGTGTGTGTGTGTGTGTATGCGCGCGTGTATGCGCATAATTTAATGTATATGTCGTTGCATCAGCCATGGCAGCCTTGAAATAGACGTGAGCAAAGAAATCGTGGAGCATTTTGTGTTTCTAAAATTGGAAAGATTACAAGAATAAAAATACAGAACTCAGGATTTTTAAAAAAATATTATTAAATGGGAAGAGAAACAAGACTCGAGGTGTGGGTATGTTCTTCATACAGCCATTAGTTCAAAATACAATGATTTTAATTAAGATTTAAAACACAAGGCGATGGTTTCTACTGTGAATAAACTATTTAGGGTAGTTATTGGTTGTGTTTGTAGATAGGGGTAAGTGGTCGGGTCACGTCAGTGTTAAACGCTCCTTCTGGACGACCACTGCTGTTTTTTGTTTTTGTTCTTCTTGTGTGCTTTGGTTTTTTTATTTTGTTTTTGTTTTGTTGTGGGTTTTTTGGATTTTTATTTTTTTTATTTTTTTTATTTATTTTTTTTTGTCTTGCACTCAAAAACCGTTTTGGGGCTATTTTGCTCATGCTTCCCCTAAAGTATTTCAGTTGTGATAGAAAGGGGTGTATATCATGAGAAAAAATTCCTATCGCGCCAACATCATTCAAGACAGCGCGTTTCAGTTAGGAAGCATCAAATCAAGCTTTTGTCTATTCCAAATAGTGGCTATTATACGAGTCTAATAGAACTTAATAGCCTTAATTTTTCATGTCTGTCGGCACGTTTTTCTTGTGTACTGATTGGACCTCCTTTTAGCTCCATTATATATATAGCATTTTAGTCATTTTCCTATTAAATGTGTTTCCTTTTTATGCGCTCGCCTCTAATCTGAGATCTCACTTTGGTTGCTTGTTTAATGGGGAATAAGAGGTTAAAAGACTTTAAGGAGAACGCACGAGTATGGGTCTTGAGTCGAATAATCGATCGAAGTAGTCGAGAATAAGATGTTTTTCTCTCCAGTTCGCTGGTCCTTTCTAAGGTAAATGACCCGAAACCAGAGCGGGAACCTTCCAGCTGAAAAAGAGTTGTGGACGATGTTTTAACGGCTACTTACACTCTAACTAAAAGCCGCGGAAAATGTAATATGTACTTAGGCATGTCCACAGACGGAGCAGTTCGGGAGTACTTTGGTCTGGCTCACCGAGCTACATATTTCATTTGTGGTTTGTTTTCTTTTGTTTTTTGTTTTCTTTTGTTTTTTGTTTTCTTTTGTTTTTTGTTTTCTTTTGTTTTAGGTTTGATGTTTTAATTATTTATAGATTAAATTATTATTGAATATACATATTACATTTATATTTTGTTGTTGTTGTTGTTGTTGTTGTTTTGTTGTTTGGTTGTTGTTTTGCTGTTTGTCTTGGGAGGTTGTTGTTTTTTTAATACCATCAGTAGCAGAACTCGTAAAAGACCGTCATCTGCTTACTTATAAACGGTGGTTGCCTGTCACAGATACGCTCCCCTGTACAACTTAAGCTGTATGACGTCAGCATGATGTTCAACTGTTTGAAAGCCCACTCACTAATTCACTACTATAAGCCCAAATAGCAAAATGTTTCAGGAGAGAGTAAAAAAAATAATAAACCCAGTAAAACCTTGGTTCATTCTTTTAACAACAGTTGTTCATACAATATGTATGTATCTTTTAAAAAAAATTCTTCTTGCATTAGAATTTGAATATTAACACTTTTTTAAAACTGGAATAAATTATGCAACTCCTACCTTATATTTTAAAACTTGTTGTTTTTTTTGCTTTGTATTGTGGGTTTTCGGGAGGG
>NW_004797779.1:575304-576972 GCF_000002075.1 Aplysia californica | reverse complement strand
GTGGTGACAAGAGAGCGATACTTTGTGCACTGTCAGTGTGGGACAAGATTGTGGGAATAGATTCATGTACCTTAATGTCTGTAACGAAACGAATCTACTTAAACAGATGTACACGTATTACATAATGAAGGTTCTTATTACTTCGTTTAGAAACATCAGTATTCTTATCAGGCCTTTCCCCGATCAACACCTTTGTGAATTAATTATCAATTCGTCACTTTATTTAGAAACATCAGTATTTCAGTCAGGCTTTCCCCCCATCAACACCTTTCTGTATTAATTATCAATTCGTTTCTAGCTGGCTGTGAGTTTAGGACACTTTATGCGAAAACACCCTCGTCAGCTGCTGCCGCAGACTTTAATAAACAGGCCCCGGAGGAAGGCGATAATACTGCTGTCACCTCTCAACTCTTGAGACAAAGACGCTGGTCTAACTAACGAAGGTATTGAGAGGGCCGTTAGAGGACAGCGGTGAGGTCTTTGTTTGACCAGACGGATGTCGTGTGACCAGCCCGGGTCATCTGCTGTCCGAGCGACGTCGTCTGTTGGCTGGCTGGCCGGTCTGTCGGATGATTCATTGCCTGAGCAGGACCAGGCCATCACGGCTAGTTTCGCGCCACAGAATTAAGGGTGAGACAGGGGGTGGGGGTGGGTCGGAATTTGTTTTCTGGCCGAGGGGGCGCTGTATGGGGATGGTTTTCAAGTACAAATGTATCTCTAAGTGACAGTGATTGCGTCTATGTCCTTCCCTTTGCTCAAACATTCTCCTATAGAAGACGGAGAAAAAGTGAAATTTTTTTAAGCAATTGGGGTTCTAGTACTCTTCGTCTGGGGAATAAAATCAGAGTCGGCCACACAGGAGTAGCTCGCTTTTCCTGAGATTAGTTTTCACTGTAGCACCTTATCCCTTTATCAAATGTCGTGTAGTCGAAGTTTAGGGAGAGCTGACGCGATAATGAAACCGTGAAAGAAAATAGAATGCGTTAAAGTTAAACGCATCGGAGTGCCCCCCCCCCCAACCGCAACCCCGCCCACACCCGACAGTTCATCCTTGTTCGAGATGGTTATTTCTAACATATTATAAAACAGCGTACAAATATAATCGTAATAGAATGAACACCCTCACCATGTATCACTTCCCGCGGAAATTGCCACACATCTGTCGCCGCGCAGGCGGGTGTGAAGTCCTAAATAGACATACATGTATAAGACATTGTGCCGTTCCTGAAATTTCGCAAACAGTTTCGACCGTCGTGCTGGAAAATGTTTAATTTGGTCACGAACATGACCTCGTGGTGGTTGGTTGGAGAGCCGCACTGGAAGGTCTTACTTTCTTTTGTTCTTCTTTTCCTTCGCAGTACTACAGTTCTATTTTGTGGGTGGTTGGCGGGTGCTCTGGTATGGCTTGCTCCTTCTTCTTTCCTATCAAACGTCTATCGTCTTTATCTCCCCTTCTTCTTTTTTATGTTTGTTACTCTCTTGTAACACCTCTAATCTTCGACACTTATATGGCCCTATTGCGTTGCAAGTGTCGTAAAACTCTTACTAAAACTTTTTTAAAACAATCCTACTTTACAGTTGACATCAGCTGGATAATAATTTGCAGTGCTGTTTTTGCGTGTTTTATTCGGTGCCCATTGCGGGTGGGATCGGGTCGGGTCGGGTCGG
>NW_004797779.1:571265-572803 GCF_000002075.1 Aplysia californica | reverse complement strand
CACCCCCCTCAAATCGCTCCCGTCTGGAAAAAGGAAAACTCAATAAAAAATAAAACAAAAATAAAAAAAACAGGCACCCCCCCCCTTCCCTATCCCAAACCGTGAACGGTCGTAAACCTTTAGCGCTTTGGTTGCGGTCGATTGGTTCTAAACACAGGACCCGATAAGATTCATCAAATTCAACCTGGAGTGCTGGTGGCTGGCACAACCACGTGGTATTGGAAGCGCAACGAATGGTATTGCTTTGTTAGTGCGGCCACAGAGCTGGGGAAGAGGACAGAGAGTGAAATGATGATAGTTTCTGTAACTATAATGAATCTTTATGAACAAATGTAAACAATCAATAGTGTTGTTGATTGTTAATCATGTTAATTATGTGGGTACATTCCCCTCACGATTATCCAGACGTCAAGCTTCCTGTTCCTGCCTCGTGAGTTCAGTGAGTGACACGTCTATGTCCCTGTCCAGTTGTCAAGTCTGTAATACATATATATCTGAATTCATCCTTGCCAATAAACATGTTTAGTACAGTTTCTATAATGTGTCCGCGACATGTGTGGCCTTTTTCAAAAATAGCAATCTTCACGACTAGACCATTGAGAAAGACTGGAATTTTAAAAAATCAATCCCCTCTGTGTAAATGAGGAATGATGACAAAGCCATTGTTGTTTTGGGTTTGTTTGTTTTTTTGTTTTCAACTTAAAATGATTTATATCTCTATCTGACTGAATTTAAATCTTATAAGAGGCCGGCTGCTTCGTCGCAATCAGTCATGATCAACTTGGGCCGTGTATGATAAAATATTCCAGTAAACAGTAGTAAACTGTCGTCTTTTCTCGAAAAATCGGTGTCACCGTTTCTGCTTGAAACAGCATTCATTTCATTACAGACGCAAGCGCGAAGCTCATAGTTATATTATTTCTGGTCAAAATTCGTTTTCAATTTGTGTGTGATGTTTTATTCTTCAGACGGAGATTGATGTTGTGGTCCAGGGCTACTCCTTTTCCTTGTTCTTTTTTTCTTTTTTTGTGTTTGTTACCCTATTGTAACGTTTGTATTCGGCACTCATATGACCAAGTTTTGGGTTGGCATTGATAATAATTCCTCGTCCTTCTCGGAACATTTACCCTCTGTCTGTTTTTCTTTTGGGGTGGATCAAAGACTCTTCCACTTGTAATACAACTTATGCCGTTTTTAGTTTGCTTTGTTTTCTTTAATGCTTGATTTTCGCTTCTTTGGTTTTGAAGTTTGGGGGATTTTAAACATTTTTGTTACTGATTTTTTTTTTAATTATGGACTATGAGGGGTGAGATGGGGGAGGGGGTGAAAGTAAAAACGACGCCCTCTGTCTTCCCCCTCTTCATCTGTGGGACAGGGCAGCCGGGGTGGGGAAGGAAGAAGTTTAGTTGGAGTGGAAGACGCGCAGAGCATGAGGCATGTTATATCGGCGGCAAGGCCGGCAGTCCAGATATCGATTTTAGTCGTTCCTAACTCTGTCTTTGATAGGAAACCTGTAAACCAAGTCCACTGACTATCAC
>NW_004797779.1:568430-570272 GCF_000002075.1 Aplysia californica | reverse complement strand
TTATCATTATTAAATAACCTTACAACATTGACAATTTCGCAATTCCCCGCGTAATGACCGGACGGGTTGATCCTGGGCTCTCCGAACAGGTTTGTGTGTGTGTGACCCCGGGGTCACTATGGGTGGCACGGCTGGGTCAGCTCATTGGGCAGAAAGTCACTCAGTAGTGCTGGGCGGATAGGTTCCCTCAATTATTGAAAGCTAGGAATCGTAGGAATCGACTCCGAACCCAATTACTTACTTTCTCATGATGTGATTTCTTCCGGTGGTTACCCGGTTTTGGCTACGAACATCTTCAGGATTTAGGATAACCTTGACTTTGGAACACTACAAAGCATCAACTTTTATTTTTCACAAATACATTCTTTAAAAAAAGAAGACTTTAATGATTAAAGTAACTCGTAACCGTTGGTTTACGTAAAAAGGAGTTTTGGAACACTGCGAAGCATCAGCTTTTATTTTTTCTCAAATACATTCTTTAAAAAAAGAAGACTGTAATGATAAAAGTAACTGGTAACCGTTGGTTACGTAAAAAGGAGTCGGAACTTTTCTTTCGTAGCATTGATCGTGGGAATCGGTTCCGGAATCGATTCTTCGCCCTGCTCATCGGGCAGAAAGCCGTCCCTCAGCTGTCGCCCGTGGTGTATGTATTATGAGATAATATGACTGTAGGGATTGTGAGGTTTTTGTGTGGTCGGAGGGTTACATTGGTAGGTCCTACGAGTTCTGCTCTTTCGCTCTATTGTGTCAGTCTGTCTCAGCTTTTATTTTTTTTATTCATTTACTTTTTTCCCCTTCTATTTATTTGTTTTTTGCTTGTTTATTAATTGAGGTGGGTTTTTGTTTAAACATTTTTTTCTGCCATGAATGGCCGTTATTGTGTTGTTGTGCTTCTCTTTACACAAACAAACAAGACTGAAGATTTATTACTGTCTTTGTTTAAGTCTTGTAGATGTGAAGACCCTGTTGGCTGGAGCGGGTGGTTGGCATGTGCTCTGGTGTAGTCTGGTCCTTTTCCATGTCAAAGACCAATTGTCCTGATCGCTTCTATATGACCATACTGTTTTGCAAGTGCCGTAAAACCCTTGACTAAAACCAAGACTAGAAACTGTTGGCTGGTCGGTTGGTAGGAGCTGTGGTATGGTGGGTTTCTTGTTCTGAATCTGTTCTTAGTTTTTCTTGCCTCTGTTTGTACCTGGCAAAATTATACCGTTTTGTAGCGATTTATCGGAGACTGAAAACAATTCAACAACTCAGCTATTGAAAACTATTGTTTTGAACATGAAGTAATATTTGGAATGATGGCTGCGACCGAATTTAGACTGCGTTGATAAGCGTTGTGTTCACGTATAGTATAGTATAGTATAGGGTTTTACCGCGCTCGCAACTGCTAAGGTCATATGAGCGCTGTTGTGTTCACTGCTCACCATAATAATATTAAGTACTCATAGTATGAATGTCTAATGGCGGATGGCCGGAGGGCGCCACTGGTAGGTCTTACTTTTTTAAAACTTTCCCTCTGTTGTTTTTTACGGTCTGTCTTACTTTTTCCCAGCACTAAATGGCCATTTTTGCGTCGATATGCCTCTCTTTACTAAAAATGAACTCTATAATGTAGAACAGGCGCGCCGTGGGGCGGTCTCTGTGGCAGATAAAGATTACATATACATGTACTTTATTGATTCCTCATTGGAAGAAATTGACAGTGTGCTCTCGCCAGCTTGTGCGATACAGAATGTACGTGCAAGGCGTTATAAATATCAACGCATCTCTCTCTCAGTTTCTCTCTGTCTGGCTCGACCCTCTCCTTTCTCTCTCTCTCTCTCTCTCTCTCTCTCTCTC
>NW_004797779.1:561864-564767 GCF_000002075.1 Aplysia californica | reverse complement strand
GGGTGGAAATTTGTTTCTTTGTTTCTTTGTTTTATACCCAAACATTGTATGTGGGTGGTTGGCAGGTGCTCTTTTGTGGTTTGCATCCTCTTTCCTATCAAACATCTATTGTCCTTATCTCCCCTCCTTCTTTTTGGTGTTTGTTACTCTCTTGTAACACCTCTAATCTTTGGCACTTTTATGACCTTATGCAGTTGCAAGTGCCGTAAAACTCTTACTAAAACAAAACATTGTATTGATTGTACTTTTCTTTTTCCGCTTTCAGGGAATGCAGCATAAGATCTCGGATACATGGAAGAACGCGTATGACACGGACTACCCCGCAATGGCTGATGATGGAGTAGACACCACCACCACCACCAACACCACCACCCCCTCCTCCCCTCCCATACACGGACCCAACGGGGTCACCAACGGCCCCAACAGTATAGTGAACGGCTTGCTGCGAAAGGCGGGAAGCTTCAGCGATGTCGTCTGCTCAGGAGGCGGCAGTTTGGAGCAGAAGATTCAGGAGCTCCGAGCCGAGAAGGAGGCCGGGGAGGTGAAGAAATGCCCCTCGTCTATGCCCAACGACCAGGACAGTCCTCTGGACTTCTCCGTGAAGCGAAGGTCTTCGTTTTCTGGAAGCCTCAGCGATGACTCGCAGGCTTCCTCCTCCAGCCCGGGTCACGTGACGGACTACAATGCCGTGTCCCCGCCCCCCGCGGTGGAACTGGGCGGCTCAGCCAATCACAACGGCGATCTCACGAGGAGAGCCACGCCCAGCCCGGGGAGCAAGCTAGACGAACAGAAGGTGATGGGGCTGGGCGGGATGAACATGCCGCCGGCCTCCCCCATGCCCCCGCTCATCAACGGCATGGGTTTTTTCCCCGGTCTACCTTCGAATCTTCTCGCCAACGGCTCCGCCATAAACGCTTTTTCGCAGATGGCGGCCGCGGCTGCTTTTATGGACCCAAGGGGCAAGAAGAACAACCGTCCTTTTAAAGCATATCCGAAAGAGGCGCTGCAGATGCCGCTTGGGTTTTTTGGCCTCCCCGGCTTGACGGCAGCGGCACTACAGCAAGGCACGGACTCCGGGGGAGGCAGGGGAGGCATGAACAGCGAGGAGATCATGAACATGTACAACCAGCAGCTACAGCTTCTCCGAGAGAAGCAGCTATCAGCTTCCGGCCACGTCACGGGGGCGGGTAAAACGTCCTCCCCTCCTTCTTCTCAGGTCCAGCCTCACCCTTCGGCCAATACGAATCACAACAGCCACAACAATAACAACAGCAACAACAGCGGCTCCAGCCCGCACCACTCTCATCAAGCTCAGCACCATCATCAACAGCATCAACACCATCTCCACCAACAACAGCATCATCATCAGACACAAGGCTCACAGCTCCACCCCCACCACCCCCACCACCACCACCACCACCACCATCAGGGCAATCGCCGTTTGTCCAGCTCGCCGACACACATCCCATCTCAGCACCAGCAAGGAGGGACAGGCGGTCTGAGCCCACCTTCTCCTCTTCCCCGAGACACTTCAGACCTCATGACGGCCGCCAGCAATAACAGCCACCACCATCACCCCCACCCCCACCTCAGCAGCAACAACAACAACAGCAGCCACAGCTCGTCGTCACCTCCTTTCCCTACCCCCACCACGCCGCTCCCCCCACCCTCGTCATCCACCTCCCCCTCCGCATCCATGAACACAACGCTAGTCTCCAGCACCTCCTCCTCCTCCTTCGCCTACAACAACTCGAGGAAGCGTCCCCGCTCTCTCCCCGACGACCAGAAGGACGCGGCGTACTGGGAGCGCCGGCGGAAGAACAACGACGCCGCCAAGCGGTCCCGCGACGCCCGGCGTGCCAAGGAGGACGAGATCGCGATACGCGCGGCCCTGCTGGAGCAGGAGAACATCAAGCTGCGCGTGGAGGTCGCGGCGCTCAAGACGGAGACGGCCCGCCTCAGGTGTCTGCTCTACAACAGTTAGGACGACAGCATCTTCAACAGCAACAGCCGCAACAACAACAACAACGCGAACCACAACAACAACAATTGCAACAACCGCAACAACAACTGCAACAACTGCAACAATATTAAGAACAACAAGAACTACTACGGCCATCTTCAAAATGACCAAATGTGTTGAACTGGGCGTTCAACTCGCACTCAAACTTACAAAGGCATAATCTCTACTTTGTCCTTGCTGCTCACATCAGCAGTGTTTTTCGTTAGCTTTGGTTGTTACTTTCTCGGATGTTGTCCGGAATGTCCCCAAAATGTTAGATGTTTCACTCATCATTGTCTTTTGCACAATGGCATGCCCTGTGTGCACACTGTCTACTCTTCTGTAGGGGGTAAAACCTAAGAAGTTCTAGACGTCTCCGTCAATCTTGTTGTCACCCTAAGCTAACGTTGTTCTTGAAACATGATACTGTGTGGTTGCATTTTTTAATTATTTTTTTTTGGTTGTTGCCTTTTCTTCTTTTTTTTCAACAAACTTTTTGGGTGATCATGTCGTTAAGCGTAGATGGTCAGATGAGAGAGGGATGGTTACTTCTTACTGTTCTTACGACGACTCTGATAGTGGTGTTGTGTTTTGCTGTCAAGGCGGAGAATTGACCTTTTACAAGTTGAGCTTTGGTTTGTCTGTTCCTGCACTTTTCTGATCAAGCCTCATCAAGACTTTCGTTGTCTGCGGCGGGCTCTTAATTAAGACGAGCCCTGTCACTAACAAAGAAACGCCAGTGTGGGAAGACTTAAAGTTTGTCATGACGATTGCACTAATGCATTGTTCGATATGTTGTTTGAGACTCCTGTTCACGTTATTCTCAACAGTTTATATATATATCTTATTGTCTATGCTGCAATTCTCAGGGAAATGATAATTATTGAAGATATGTCTTTTT
>NW_004797779.1:559713-561432 GCF_000002075.1 Aplysia californica | reverse complement strand
CATCACCTTCTGATTATCCCTACTGTTTGTGGAATAGTTTGTTTTCTATTATTTCGACCATTGTTTTTGTTCAGGGTCGACTAGATTTTGGGAATTCCAGGTAAGGGGCGCGTCATCAGGGTTGTTTTTGTTTGTTTTTGTTTTTGGGGGGGGGGTTGGACGTCCCTGCCTTTTCTGTGTCAAGTTTTTATGCCACTCACTACATGTATACTGTATGCTCTGGAAACCTTCTTGAATATCTAACGCCCCCCTTTAAATACCTAAACTAAGTACCACAAGATAGTGTTATACGTATGGTAAGGGTGCTTCGGGTCTTTGGCTTTTTGTCGGAAAGTGGGATGGTGGGGGGGCTCCTTTTTCACTCGAATGTTGTTGTTACATTAAGGTGCTTGGTATTGGTTTTATTGGAGTTCTCAGCGCGAGTGAGAAAATGCTTGTGCTCTCTCAGTTTTTGTGTGTGTGTGTGTGTGTGTGTGTGTGTGTGTGTGTGTGTGTGATATTTTTAGTTCATTCTTTCTGTTAATTGCCACGCAAGATAATGTCACAGCAAGTCTTGTTCTAGAATGCCATATACCTGTAAGGGTTATCGAGCAGGGCAATCCATTTCAACATCGCTCGCGTCTTGGAAGACAAAAGTAGCTCTTATATTTACGTGAAACGTTGTTTTAGAATTTTAAAAAGAAACGAATCTCATCGTATAAGAAGGTTGTTGAAGTAGATTGCTCTTTACAATAGGCTACTGAGTTAAACGATTCATGGGGTGGTCTCGTGCAAACGTTCGTAGTAATTGAAAAACTGAAAACGAGGGTTGTTAAAAGTCGTTAGTATTCCAAAGGGAATGGTTTCAATCTTGGTAAAAACAAGAAAATTTCTCAGGACTTGATTAAAAAAACAACAACTGAAGTAAGTTGTATCCCTACCTAATGATAGTCCAGAGAACAATAGACCCTTCTACAATTTTGACCATTATAGTCACATATTATCTTGTAATGGATGTACATGCATAATTTAATAATTCCAGAGTGGTGCCTGTTTTCAGAGCGCAGCGATAGTTGTTGTTAGTTGCCCTTGCCGTGACCGTTGCAGTCTCTAAACTTGCCATAGCTGTTGGGAATCTGTTCAAATCTCTTTTCTCGTTCCTGTAGGTTGCGTTTCTCCAAACAGTAGAACTCCCTTGTTGCCATAATATTAATATTAAAGACTGTGCTGTTGAAAATAGGGCATATATGGTAACAGTTTCGATTATTTTTTTCAGCAATGCATGAATTCTGACACACTGTAGCGTGCGGTTAAGTCTGCTTGGTTGTTCGGTTTCTGTTTTGTTTTGTTTTTTGTTTTCAAATGAATGCCCATTAAGTCATTCCCTTGTGCGCGCCTTCCACAAAATCAGGTTGAAGTATTTTATTCCCGTGCTTTTAAAAATTGTTAATTTCTCTCTCTCCTCTGTGGTGTTGTTTGGTCATGCTAAAGGTGTCTTACTGCTGTTCTGGAATTGCCTGTTTAAAAAATTCGAAAACAATCTCTACCTCAGTGTCAGACAAATGGCACCAAATTCTGCTGCTAGGTTTGTCTAGATGTATGAAATATCCTCTGGTTCATGTTCGCTGTTTCGTTACATCAAATCCCTGTGGCTGTTTTATTCCACCTGTTTTTAAGTTTTCGACGTGGGCTCTTTCTTGTTGTTTGGACATCATCATTTGGAGCTTTTGTATACCTGTC
>NW_004797779.1:557726-558863 GCF_000002075.1 Aplysia californica | reverse complement strand
CTCTCTCTCTCTCTCTTTCTCTCTCTCTCTCTTTCTCTCTCTCTCTCTTCTTCCCCCCCTCCTTTCTCTTCCTCAGAACATGTGTAATCGTTTATTGTTATTTCTACTTGAACAACCTCGTTCCGATCCCACTTCCTTTTCGTGATGTTAGACGCCATCCTACGCCATCCCTCTCCAAACCACGAGTGAGTTCATATCCTACATCGCTGTTTGCTAGAAGGGGGCGGGGATGGGGGCGGGGCATAAAAATAATATTCAGAAGAGTCGTAAGTGTTGCGTATCCGTTAGGAAGTCACCTTACTGTCCGTTGTCGTCAGTGTTCTATGCTCACATATTACCCTGCTAAATTTACAACGAGTTTTTTCCCCCACGTTTTCTAGACAAACGCTACGCTATCTCATCATCTGCTAATTGTATTTAGTGCGTCAGGCGCACCCTTGAAATACTTGTATGTATATATCCCGTGCATTCTGCGTTTACGTAAAATAGGATGGGGCAATCTATTAGTTAGGGCATACCGTGAAAGCTAAGGGTTAAAGGTCAGTGTAAAGTGGTTAGACACACGAGCTGAGTATATCAGTCCCCTTCCCTCGCCTTCGCTCCTTCACGTCCTCCCCTTTTCCCACAAAAAATGAATCCCACTTTTCAAGCGCTTCTTGGTACTTTCGGATCCAAAACCTCCAGAGCTATGTCTTGTCGTATCCTGACGTGGGCGAACGTTTCGACAGGTTATGACTAGTCAAACAATCAAACGCGTTGAGGGGACGTCTTGTCAAGTTCTTTTCTTTTCCCCTTTCTTTATTTCTTGCCCTTTTTTGTGAGAGCTAAAATGACTCTCGTTCCAGAGTTAAAACAACCCCCCCTCCCCTCTTCGTGACTGAAACCCATGGCGACGTCAAGTGATGGACGGATTAGATGTGTAGACTTACTCATTGACAACATTTGAAGACGCGCTGTTCAGGGGAACACCGCTCGCTTTATCTGAAAATTGATAACCAAAGCAATAACATATGCTGTAAAATAGGCAAATCTGTGTTTTCTGATTTGCGTATGGAGGCTCAAAATGTGCCGCAACATTCATTGCCTTTGATAAATTGTGTATTCGCTACGTACTCAAAGAGTGTAGTCGGGGGGGGG
>NW_004797779.1:556260-557570 GCF_000002075.1 Aplysia californica | reverse complement strand
CCTCTGTAGACATAACTGGATAATGACGAAGCTAAGGGGGTCACGCTCTGGTTCTCTGGTTGTCGAGGCGCTCAGCTCCGGTCGTTGTCGTTTCAACAGCGCGCTGTATAAAAGTTTTACAATAACATATCTGTGGGGGGAAATATACCAAAGACTGAATAGAAAATAGGTCAAGAGAAGGGAGGACAACTTATATCTGTAATCTCTTGTTGCGTAAACAGAAAAGAACTCCAGGACTACGCCGCTCGGGCGGACTCGGAGTCAGAATGTTCTATCTTCCTTGACGTTTTTTCAAATATTTTTAATCTAATGCCCAGGTCGCGTATCAAGTTGTTTCCCCTGACTCAAAAGGGTCTTTTCTTTCTTTCATCTGTCTTTTTTTATCTTCCAGTTTGTATTGATTCACTTCGAAAACGTGATTACGACGCCGATCAATCTTGTATGGGGTCGTGCTGAATTCTGTTTTCAGATAAGGAAAAACGTAATAGTTGCAGCTCTCTTACTGCGAAAACGTCCCGTCCCATTTCACCATATCCTCCCCCCCCCCCTCTTCCCCTCCCCCCAAATCTCACCTTAGTGTGCACAGGAACTCGTTTGTTTAAATATGGGGAAGGGTGCGAAGTAGTGGAAAGAAAAAACTGAAACAAAGAAAACGAAAAGAAAAACCCGGGATTTACAGAGCGGAAATACTTGCGGTGCTGCACCTTCAACAATTGAAACAGGGGCTATTTTTAGGCGACCCGACAAAGGACCAGGGGAGCACAGTCATGTAGACCTACCATGTAACTCTTGCGTCATTCGAAGAATGTGTGACGACTTTGTCCTTCCTATGCCCAAGTGGAAACTAGAGGAGAGGAAAATCGAGTTACACGGGGCAAATATTTGCCCCGAACGCGGATCCAGCAACAGGAATCTACGTTTGCCGAGCAACGTACCCGTTCAATGTCATTCACCACACACTGTAGTTCGTTATGGGGGGTAAACTGTATTCTGTGCAGGTGTACTCTCACGCTGAAAGGAATGTCCATTGTGGTTACGTGGGTACTGCAGATGCCCGGGCCTTGCTTCCCAATCTGTCCTTTTTTCGGGTACATTGCGGAACATTTTTGCTAGGTGCCTTACTGTCAGCTGATCAAAGGTGTTTTGGAGGGGAAAGGAAAGGGAGGGGGGGGGCGATGTTTGCTCATTCTAATAGCTCAGAACTCAGAACAGAGGGTGCTTAGATGACGTTCTAATACTGATATGATCTGCTCTTTCTGTTTGTTTTTCTCTGCTGAGACTAGTTTGGGGGTTTGGAAAGAAGTGGGGGG
>NW_004797779.1:554621-556160 GCF_000002075.1 Aplysia californica | reverse complement strand
TTTTTTTTATTTTCACACTGTCATTTCAGTTTTGTTATCTGGCTTTTTTCCCCTTTGCTTCAAATGACCGTTGTCGTACTAGTGTACTTTTTTTTTGGTCACCCAAACTTGTTCTATTCAGTGCGCATTTTTTCTTATAATCCTGTTCACAATGAAATGTGACCTCATGCGAACTCTGCCTAGTCTTAAACTGTAACACAACAACAATGCTTCGCTCGGTTGGAAAGATCTAAAAGATCAAGTGCCAGCTATCCGGGTGCGTTTTGGTAGTTTAATTACGCAGCATTCTCCCTTCCCTCATAGCATTATGTTTTTAAGGGGGGGGGGGGGTATATGTCTGATGTTGCCTTTGGTATCTGTAAAATCTTTGTAGGCTGGCGTCGGTGGTCTAATGGATACGCTCTTTGCCTTTGCACACTCAAGGGCTGAGTTCATTTCCCATGTGAGGGGAAAAGAGAAGGAGTGAGTTTATCGAGTAATCCTGTCTTTCTACTGGTATCCGGCGCAGTTTATATACTATATGTGTGCCCTGACAGGCAGGCACGAAGCAACACGCCTCCTTATTTGGTCTAAAATAATATGTTTATGGGGTTGTTACACATTTGCTCTCAGTTCTTTGTTGTATCATGCCACGTGAATACAGTTTGGTCCAAATATTATTGTCTTATTGTCATGAGTTTCTTCAACACATTTAGCTGCTAAAACGGGACTTTTAGTAGTTTGTTTGTTTGTCAGTAAATGACTCACATGACTGTTTGGTTTTAGTCACGTCCTTGTTGTTGTTGTTGTTGTTGTTGTTGTTGTTGTTGTTGTTGTTGTTGTTGTTGTTGTTATTGTTTTTTTTATCTACATGCCATAATGTCCAAAACACTCTTAATTGAATGAGGAAAATGTTAATTGATTCATTCGTTCAATGATCTATTAATTTACTTACTGATTGTTTTTATACTTCTTTTGCGATTGACTATATGAGTGATTGATTTTTTGGTTCATTGCCATCGTAAGGTTTTGGAACGTTTCCAGTACTCTCGCCTGTGTCTTTGATGTACATGTCAATGTGCTTGGTTGTTTTCCTGATGGTTGTAAACAACAAACACTCGAGTAATGGTGATGTCCACTTTATTGATTTTGTTTTTCGTCAATGCAGCTCACATCTCTCAGGGAATAAAAGGGACTTATTCACCCAGTCGATTATCAGATTATGTAATCGTTTGCCAAACATTGGATGTTTTGGGTTGCTTTTTTGTCCCGACTGGATATCTTTACCTCTTCCAATATCAATGTCGAGATGATCTCCTCCCACTACCGCACTCTCTCTTTTTTAACTTTATTTCTTTGTTCCTTTTTTTTTATTTTCAAAGCCTGAAGGGTGAAACTCGTTAAAGCGAAATCTTCGTTGATGGATTTCCAACACTGTTATCTGATTGTTTGTAGCACCAGTATCCCGTCCTTTTTTGTTCTTTCTCTGTCTGTCTGTCTGTCTATCTGTCTGTCTGTCTGTCTGTCTGTCTGTCTGTCTGTCTGTCTGTCTGTCTGTCT
>NW_004797779.1:552456-553874 GCF_000002075.1 Aplysia californica | reverse complement strand
TGGAGAGAAATTGAGGAATTTTCTGTCTTATTTGTTTCAAATGATTTTTCAAGCAATCCTTTAAATACATGGATTTTTTGTTTTTGTTTGTTTGTTTTGGGGGAACTGTTTTTTGTGGGTAAAAAAAAAAGAAATCTGATAGATGACTGTACTGACTTTCATACGGGTTTTTTTTTCTTTCTTTTTTTTTTATAGAGTTATTTATTTTCCTTAATTAACTTAACGCAGCCGTAGACTTTCTTTACTCTGGACTGGCCTTTTGCACCCCAATGGAAATCGTCGTTCTTCTACAATTCACACTATTACAATCAATTTCCCCCTTATCGTGTGTGAAGGCAAAGGATGAGTTGAACGTGTGATACTGTGTCAGTACAGTATAGTCATCTCCCGAGCAAATTACCTCGTCAAACTGTCATGAATTTGAATATCGCGTTATTTCTTCATTGTAAATAATGTGTACAAATTAAGATGTATCATTCTTATACACGTCCGTTAGTCGTTTGAAATAAATATCCGCAGTGATTATTTTGTATGGTCAATGTTGCTATATCTCTACCTAATTACCTCACATGGGAAGAAAGGTTTCATGTGCTAAATATTTTTTCGTGTTTTTTCCCCCCCTGTTTACTGTATGATTGCATAAATAGTTCTTATTATATACATATATCTATATTATATGTTATAAGACTCTATTTTCGGACTAACTTGAACTATCAGAATGCCTCAGGCTGTTCTATGTACGGGTATCGAGATTTATATAAAGAGGCGTGTATTACAATTTCCGCTGAATTCATCGTTTATGCCATTTTTCCTCCATTTTTTTTATTTGTTTGGGGGGGTTTCGTTTTCGTTTTGTTTTTATTCATGGATTTCATTCATTTAATTTGAATATATGAATATAACAACGTCATTGTTAGCATTTTCCACTGTCCATCAAGTAGTTGTTGTTTTTGCCTCTATTGTATACTCTTCTTTTCCATAATACTATGGTTTCTATTTCTCATATACATATTATATGATATGATTATTGTATGCATTATATAATATACATATTATGTACCTGTAAAGTCAATTGAATGGGCTTTTTTTCTTGATTTTGCTCTTTTCGAGCGTTGACACTGTGCTGAGAAAACACAATTTGTGACTTTGACATAAATCAGGGATTTCAAAATTTTGTGATACGGTACATATATGCTGATGATTTTTATGGACGTTCGTGTTGCATAATTATATCACGAGTGTGTTACGTTTGTACATAATGACGTGTTTTCTTCCTGTCCGTAGTTATGATATATTGATTTCTAAATGGTATGGTGCTTGTCACGTGTGTTGTGACATCATTCATTTCATTTTGACGCTCTGGGTTTTGGGATGAGATTAGTAGCAATAGGAGTATGAAATAGAAGCCCCTATCCCCC
>NW_004797779.1:550358-551675 GCF_000002075.1 Aplysia californica | reverse complement strand
GGGGGGGTTGCATACTTGACTATAATGAAGCTTGTATTTTGCCTTTCATTTTCAATTCCTCCCATGGTGCGTGCGCTTATCAAAGAATTTGTTAAATAAAGTGCAAAGAGGAATGGCCTCGGCAATGACGGTCTAGGATATTGTGATTCAATTGTACGGACGTACCTTAATAGTATAAAGCTCCTAGTTCGGAAGCACTGCTGAAGGATATTCATTCTTGACAGTTCATGGGTTTGGACACGTAATTTTTCTGTTTGTTAAAAATAATCAATAAATTCTTATATATATAAGTACCACATAAAAAAATCACGTTTAAACGAAACACAAATGAGGCCCAATTAGCACGATGAGCTGCGAGCGCTGACGGCCTCGATTTTGGAACTAATGGCATGTTTAAGGACGGATCCAGCTCTAGTTCTTTGGTGAAATAATAGAAAATAAGTAGCATTAATTGCATAACGCAAATCCATGCTTAACGGTCAGCTCTATGTGCTTTACAATCCATTTTTGTTTTCAGTCAAAGAACGTCTTCTTACTTCTCAGCCTGTTGCTAATTTTGTACATTATTATTTCGCGGCGGTCTAAATACAATAAGCGAAATAATTATGGAGGTCCAAGACACAAATGAAGAGGAATACGAAACATGTATTGTGCTTTGAGTACACTGTTGTGTTATTGGTTTTGTTTTTGTTTTATTTGTCGTCCGACGCGTTGTTTTGTTTTGTTTTTCCCCCATCAAGTTGGAGATTTACCATTCTGTATTTGTTTGCTATGGCTGAAAGAAAAGACTGGACACGCATTATATTAAACACTGCTGCATTTTTTTAACCCTCAGAGAGTTCGTTTATCTGGGAGAGGCGTAATTAGCAAGTTTCAGTGTTGGCGGGTTCCTTTTGTTTATTTGTCTTTTTTTTTTTGTCTTTTTTTTATTTGTCTTTTTTTTTCTTGTCGTTGAAGCTTTCCTGTTAGTGTTAACATAAACACCTTTTCCTTGTCAATGCAAAATGACGTGTTGATTTGTTCCCACTGTTCCCCTGCTCTCCCCTCATCTCAGGAAAGCCACGTAGTGGAGATCAGGCCTTTGATTATTACGTGACTGAGTATATCATTTTACTATACTACAATGTATGATATTATTGGTGATTATAATGTTATTCTCTGCACTGTCTGTTGTTGTCTTTGTGGCTTGTCTAAGATTTGTGAATAGTTAGAGCCTTGGTTCACATGATTTCCTTTTTTTTTAATTCTTCAAATCCTATCCAGTGTATTGCCATAAGGTTTCGTTTATTTGGGTTCTAACGTCGACACGTCGACCCC
>NW_004797779.1:547586-548708 GCF_000002075.1 Aplysia californica | reverse complement strand
CTACCATGGCCAATCAGGGCTGAGAGGGATACGCCGTCCCGGCTCAAAGACCGAGATACTCTATAAGAAAATAAATTTACCCTCTTGGAAATTGAACTCAGGTCTTCTGCGTGCGGCGGTGAAGCGCTTATACCTCTACACCTTAGAAATTGGTAAAATGCTCCCGATGGGACTAGAACCAAGGTCGGCCTTATCGCAGGCTATGAAAGCCACCAAACAAACGACACCCTCTTGTCGTGAGAGAAATGTTGTGAATGTATAATTTAGCAGTTTTTTTTCCCTCGTTGTAGGTACGGTAAGGTACGAGAGAGCGGTAACTCATGGGAGCAATACTTTTTCCACTAGGATCCCAGAATGAATCTCATGCATCAGCAGACCCACCTACCCTCACCACCTTTGCCTACCGTACTCCTAGTATAAAACACCATCAGCCAGCAACACTCCACTCCATACCACCCCTAACCACCCCTACCACCAACTTCTTATACTAAGGCCACGGAGCAGAATAACTAAGTGCCCCTTTCAACACTGTCAGCGCCTGATTTACCAGACAGGATCACTCTTCTCCGTCCATCTCGAACACGACCTTGTCAGGTGGAAAGACAGACTTTCAAACTCCTAAAATAACCACGTTTAGGAATGGGCCTTTTTGGGTTTAGAACCTGGGCCATCCGTTCCGTAGCCTGGCATAATACTGAGTTAAAGGCAGGCCCGATCACTTGTTGAAGCGCCGCATGCCATCGTTTAGAATATTGAAATATGTTAATTGAACCAGAAAAAATCGCGACAATGAGTTCAGCTTGTTTCTGAAAACAGAACACAAAAGTTTCAAATCTCGGAAAATTCAGCGTCTGAATCTATTACGTCTGGATTTTGCGTTCTTTCTCCACCTTCTTGGGGCGCCCGTTACCACAAAGCTGGATTACTGGCGTCTGTGGTGTGACGGTCAGGCCCACCTCACCCCTAACCCACCCCTTCGAGTCTGAGTTGTATCCGAAACTTGATGACCCTCCCTATCAGCATGGTGTACCGTCGTTTTTTCAAAACGTCAACCTTGATGTTATACCTTTTTTTTAAAACCTCGTCAAAATAAAGGTTAAAGGCCACTTTTCCACATCCAGC
>NW_004797779.1:542736-546572 GCF_000002075.1 Aplysia californica | reverse complement strand
CTCTCTGTACACACACTCAATCACACACATATATTGAAGACATACACACAGACACACGCACACGCATACACACACCACACACACATTTACACACATAAAATATGCACATGCTCAAATACTACTCAAACACATACACACTTACGTATATTCATAAGAAACGCTCACACACACGCATACACACTCACACACATGCACACACACAAACAGACACACACATACATACATACACACACACACAAACACCCACAAACACCCACAAACACAAATATTCACACACACACACACACACACACACACACACACACACACACACGACACACACACACACACACACACACACACACACATACACACACACATACACACACACACACACTCTTGCAAACATGCATTCCCACTCAAACGTTAAAAAAAAAATTAACAATTACAAAATGACTGTAGGTTCAAGTGTGCCTCTTTGTGGTAGTCTGTCGGGGTTTCAAAAGGCAAAAGAAATGGGAATCGAAAAAGGAAAGGAAGGTACAACCCTGAAGTTAATATCGCACAAGAATACCCTGTGCAAAGATGTTCACATTAGTTACCCCACCACTGAATAGGTTGCACCGTCTGCTGGTCTGAACTGGTCAGCAATGCCCGTTTGTTACCCTCCAACACAACGAGGGACAATTCTTTGCGCACAAAGTCTGAGATATATTATATATATTATTATAAAATATATAGATAAAACGTGGAAAATTAATAGGCTTGTATTTTTCCTATCTAGACCATACACTCTGATGTAGATTCCGGTTCCCCAAAGAGCGGCTCCATTTGACTCATTTGGGGGCCAAATGAAGGACAAGGGGGAAAGGTCAGACACGCAGATGACTATAGCAAGACTGATGTTTTGCCCTTTATTTGGGTGCCCACGGTACGCAAATTTCACAGAAAAGAGCAGGGAATATGACAAAGCATGGGATAGGACATTATAAGGATCCAAGTCTACACGAAAACTGGTGAAATGGTGAAATGATATAGGTTTAACGCCCCTATCAACACTGTTAGTTATTTTAGGGGCGGTACCTCCTAGTTTGACGTCCTTCTCCGAAAAGACCGAGCCAAGTGGGAAATTCGAGTAGTGCCTTTCCCAAGGACACAACGTCGGACCGAGCTGAGGTTCGAACCCCCGAAACGACAGTCTATACCAAAACTGAACACCAAATAGACAAACATACACACAAGAAAACACCCATACGCTCTTATTTCTTATCCCAGCAGTCAAGCCTCATCCATCCCTATGTATTCTGAAAGAAGGTGTTAATGTTCTCTTAAAAGTAAGAAATAAAGGTTGTCACATACGGTTTTAAACCCAATAAAACAAAAATTTGAATAAAGGAACAGTATACTGTGAAATCTTACTTCACGCGATCGATGGCAGCTTTGATCTTTTTTAATCCTTAAACCATCAAAAAAGGAGCAGCTGCCACAAATCATTTTCACGTCAGTTTATTTATTTTTCAAATTAAAGTAATCGGGTGTTTATGACGTATATTCAATACCGCCCGTAAAGGTATTAAGGATACTCCAAGCCGCGCTCTCCGTTTTTCCTGATGGTACAAAAAGTTAATCCGGCATTTGTAGAAGTACAGGATTCATTCAGATTATTGGTTGATTCTGATTTACTGGCACCATACCACGGGTGGCCAACATAAGCCCGGATCATAAGCCCTAGGTGGCGTTCTGACATTTCAGCTAGAGCTACAAAACATATTATTATTTGTGTCGCTTTCGTTTTTTGGGGGGAGTTAATTTCATTTCTACGTCACAATTATTAAAACGAAAGGTAACTAAATAGACTTCGAGCTTTCTAATTACTTACTGAGTACAAATTGGGCTTCTGTTGGATTAAAACGTGAATTTGATTTTCTCCGTTTTTTTGAGAATGTTAATTTAAATACTTGATATATTAATAATGTCAGATTTCAATTCTTCATTAGTGACCGGGGGAAAAAATAATGTAAAAATTTGTCAACGCCTTCGGGTAATTAAACATTTGAATGACATTGTACAGCGTGGTGGTCTCCTGTAGCAAGTCGTTGTAACCCGCACGGCAATTCTCAGTAAGTACAGTGACGTCTGTGTAAAAACATTATATTATAGGCTAATTCAGTGCAATATTTGAAACCCGGCGCAAAACGCAATTTTTATTTCCCTATTGAGCTGTTAAGATGTAATTTTTAAAAAAGCAAATATTTGCAAGAGAGGGAGAACACCGTTTCGTTGGTTTCACAGCTATATCAAAATTATGTATTTTTCCTGGATTTTTTAAAAACATAATTCTATATTATAGAATTTGAATTCTGACAAAATATTTATTAAGCTCATGCAACCGATATCATATTAGATTAAGATACTGCCGATTTTTTAAAGTTTCAAAGTGCTGGGCTTAATACATTTTAGTATCTGGCAGACGATTTGCTCTGTTTTTCAGTCCATGTTCTTGATGGTCGGTAAAGAAAATCCGTTGCTGGAATACAGAGTGGATGGCACCAGTTCAAGTCCCCAGCCTTGAGCTTTGATTGTTTGAGCAGTTTTCGAGGTCCTCTGCTCATTTTACATGGTCCTATAGCGGAGATAAAGAAATAAATCCGAAGGTCCCCCGCACCCCCCCTCCCCCCAATTGCTCAAATAACTTTTCGTTTTGATAGGGGCGTTAAACTTACATCAGTACATCGCTTTTTAATTTGAAACTAGCATACAGAGGTAGAAAAGGCAAGGTCCTAATAAGGTGTGTTTATGTGTTAATATGTGTGTGTGTGTGTATCAAGTGTGTGTGTGTATGTGTGTGTGTGTGTGTGTGTGTGTGTGTGTGTGTGTGTGTGTGTGTGTGTTTGTATGTGCCGGGGAAGAGGGAGGGGTACAGCAAACTTCTATATATTTGGCGTTCCTCAGATATGTGTAGGCATGGAAGTGATTGCTTCTTCATGCAACTAAATTCTTCCAAAAGAAAGTGAGTATCATAGTTATAGGAGTTTTCTGATAGGTTTCTCTCGATCCTGCCCTCTGTAACTTTCCCTGTCTCTTTTCTCTTTCTCGTTCTCACTCTTGTTTCTGCCTTTCTCTCTTTTTTGAAGATGATGATGATTGAAAAACCCACAATATTAAAAAACAATCTTTTACCACTATTTTTGTAGTTGTACTTGTTCAGGGGGGTGGGGATGTTGGGGATTTATCTTTTAAAATCTTTTGCGTGTTTGTTTATTTTTGTTTGTTTTGATTGTTTGTTTTAGTTGGGGAGGGGTTGTTGTTTGTTTGATTGTTTGTTTGTTTGTTTGTTTGTTTGTTTGTTTGTTTGTTTGTTTGTTTGTTTGTTTGTTTGTTTGTTTTTTTGTTTGTTTGTTTAATAAAACATTCGTATATATTCTTTGCGGGTCAATTGATGCAGCCAGAAGGGTCCTTTGCGTCTTTATCATTTATTAGCGTCTGTGCTTTTTTAAAGCCTGACACGCGGGGGTGCTTAACAATCATTTGATTGAAGGAAAAAGCTGAATAGGTAAACTTCCTCCAGTCGATCCGTATGCAGATTTTATTTTTCCTTGGGCCCCAGTTATCAGTCAGTCGATATTCTTCTCAAAAGCTCAGTTGCATAAACTAAACAGACAGACAGCTATTGACGTTTTAATACATCTCAGCAGCAAACCAATAGAGGCAGATGGGGGTTTTGTTTGGAGATTTATATTCTTTTGAATTTCCTTCACTGATGGGTAAGCTTATCTTATCTTATCTTATTTTATCTTATCTTATTGTTAACAATCAGTTACACAAAATCCAAAAACGCTCTCCTTGCGTGCGCAGAC
>NW_004797779.1:535857-539309 GCF_000002075.1 Aplysia californica | reverse complement strand
AGGTGAGCAGAGCAAGCCTGGTTCCCTGTAAGGACTTCTCTGTTGACATCCACCCCATGGCGCTCATATGACCTTATGCAGTTGCGAGTGTCGTAAAACCTCTACTACAACAAAATGAATTATCTTGATCATACTTTCGTATTTTTCTCCTTGTATTCTTTCTTTCATCCCTTCTCTATCTGACTGCTATCACTTGGCTTAATGCTTTTTTTTTAGTTGATCTTTTGTAGCCGCTAAATTTGTTCAGCTTAACCACAAAGACACGTGAAGGATCAAAGTAACCGACTTATGTTTCTGACCCCTATAAGCATGGTTTCTGGTTTTTAACAGAACAGTGCGAGGTCTGAAAACGCATTCTGTTTTTTATCAATACTCTGTGGTTTTCTCCCAGAGAGAAAACTCCTAGGATTTTAGTGGCTGTGAACTGTTGCAAGAAACCCCTAGGGATTTACTTTGTCCAGTGGCGAGCTGTCTGGGAAGACGACGCACGTGTGAGTTGAGAAGAGATTCCAAGCATGATTTTCGACAACACATCAGCCATGTTCTGAGAGTTGCCCACCTCCTCTGAACTTTTAAGCGTCTATGGAGGGAGACAAAAGATGCGTGGGGAGCTTAATGCAGCCAGCGCCCTACCTAAGAGAAGACGAGCGTTGAGTTTTGGCCTATGATGAGTGTGATGTTATTAATATAAAAAGTAGCATTCATTTTTTTAAAAGTTAACAGACACTCTTCTACTTCCTGGTCCAAGGAGAAGAAAGTTAACTTGATGTACTTGTTAACTTGATAGAAAGGTTTAGTCAGCTCTCAAAAAGGCTCGGAGTGCGCATGTTTTGCTAGTGACAAATCAGAACTATTCTTCTTTGTTATTAAATAAGCGTTTACCAAAACACGTAAGTTAACTGCAGAATTTGAAATGAGCTTGTTTTTCTTCAGGGGGAGGGGGAGGGGGCTGTCTGATTTACGAGCATAAGGCCCTATACACAATATAATATTCAGGTAAATTGAAAGGTACGTCTGGGGTAATGGGGAGGGGGTGGGGGTGGGGGGGTCTAACGTTTGTTAGATCAGATCATCTACCAGTTGTTCGATATGAAAGAGGTGGACAGAAAGCATAGCTGGCCAAATGAGAAAAGACGTCAATCTCACGTGCAAAACACTGTGGTTTATTATCTTCGTCTTTTTTTATTCAAATGTTTTAGGCCCTCATAGACACATTTTAGGTCATTTAGAAAGTGGACTTCCACCCTGCCTGCCAGAGCCTACCTGTTCAATGTCCAAGCAGAAAAATTGAGACGCTCGATTAAAATTTCCCACACATAAGGAACGAATTCCGACACAAACGCCAGTGCACATTACCTGTACCCCTCAGTCTTCACGACAAAATTGTAAATAATGTTGTTTTGATACTGTTAATTACTGTTATTTTACTAAATAATGTTTATCTTATATTTCTAAATACTTCAACAGCACGTATTCCGACTTACAAAAGTAAAACCAGTGTGTACTTCGAACTAACGTGAAAACAATCAACTTTTGTCCAGCGCGCTGATATAACTATGCAGTTGTGAGTGCCGTAAAACTTTTACCAAACTGTAACCTTTACCGCACATGCGTGTGCGTGTCCGTGTGCGTGTGTGTATGCGTGTGCGTGTGCGTTTGCATTTATATGGTTGCAAGGGATGCGTTCACCATAGCTTGAATCAGTTTTATAAAATGGATTTTGAAATGAAGTTTTTTTAAAAGAATGAACACTCTTAAAGTCCGATAATAATCTTAGATGTTCAATAACAAAGTATCGCAGAAAGCCTGCGCAGAATAACAGTCTCTCTGCTTAAGCTACCCATTATCACAGGATTCAGCTTCTATTAATAGAAACGTCTGGACTCGATTATGCAACGACCTGTTAACACTCGTTGTGTAATTCGCTCTATAAGGCAATGACCTCATTCTGGGCCGCTCCTCTAACTGTCTTGTCAGATTACGTAAACCTATAATTCGCCAGTGTGCTTGGTTTGGTGACCTTACGAGTGGAGAATGAGAATACAGAAACTGTCCCTCTTGGCTCGAGGGCTTGCTTGCAGCTCGATTGGTATCATGCTTGGCAACCGTTCGGATTACATAGGCTCGAATCCCCGGTCGAGTTGTCCTTGAACTTTGATTTGTTTTGTGGAGTTTGCAGGGCTATCTGTCCAACTTGTTTTGATCCCGTCTAAGATGGACGTTATATTTAGGGTTCCTATCTCCTATAATATTATGACGGAAAAGCGTTCATAGTGTCCTTAAGGGGGGGGGGGGGGTACACCCCCAAAAACAAAATTCGGCTCAAAATCATGGAATTTGAGTTGTAGGCATTTTTAGCTTCCTCAGCCTCTCCTACAACTATTTCATGGCATAAGAACCCCCCAAAACCGTATTTTTTCCCATACCTGGCATGTTTGTAACCGCCATTTCCTCATAAAGTCAGTATTTTATTTTTCTTTATCGGCCGTTTTCTCAAAATGCGACTTTTCTCTTTACATTTTTGAATAACTCCACCATTTTTCATCCAATCTTCTGAAATTTTCACAGAATGAAGAGAAAAGGTAATACTAAAAATTTGTCTGTTGAATTTTTGATATATGGAATAGATTTTTGTTGGTGGTGTCTGGAGTGTGGATTATCACGGATTTTTCGCAAACTTGAATGCTACCTCAGGAAAAAATTCATTTAATTTTTTTAAAATTCGATTAAGAAAAAAACAACAGACAAATTTTTAGATTTAATGTTTGTGAACACGCATGCAAAAAAAACAATCACTTTCCATGAGCAATAAGTGCGGTATTCATTACGTAAGACAGGTCAATAAAATCCAATATGGCGGCGTATCCATGGAAACTAAACTTTTTTTAAAAATTGATTGCGGATTTTAAGACTCCTTACTATGCTTGTTATATGTGTGAAATTTTGTAAAATTCGGTCCAGTAATAAGCGAGATAGCCTCCAGGTGTACCCCCCACCCCTTTAAGCCCGTGTCACATGAGTCTTTTAAAAAGAGATGGAGCCGGGACATATTCTGAACGGAAGCATGCCAGTTTGTCACAGGCCAAGTTTGTCACGGCCCCAGCCCGCCTCGACTGTACCCTGCATGAAGGAAGTTATCACCGACACTCTCAAAAAGAGTAAATGAATGATTGATTCGTAGTATTGCTGAATGTTATTTTTCAATTGTTTTTAACAGAAGAACATTCATTGTTGAAATTTGACAAAGTTATTTGCTTTGATTTGAATACAAAAATGAAGAAACATTGAACAACACAAGCTGAATTGACATTTTAGAAGGACTATCTCTACAACACCAATTTGAAGGTGGAGAATAAAAATCTTAATTACAACTACATTGTTAAAGTGCTTTAATTATGACAAACTGGGCCTGTGACAAATTGGGAATGTGACAAACTGGACACCCCCCCCCC
>NW_004797779.1:530646-532611 GCF_000002075.1 Aplysia californica | reverse complement strand
GTGTGTATGTGTGTGTGTATGCGTGTGTGTGAGAGAGAGAGAACAACAAAAATGAGAGAGAGAGAGAGAGAGAGATAGAGAGAGAGAGTGAGTGCGCGCGCACGTGTTTGGATTAAGACATTCAGTTATCCTTTATTGGAACTCGAAAAAGAAGAGACTATGTTAAAACCTATGCCTAAGGCTATAGGCCTTAATCCAAACAGGACGGAGGATGCTTAAGGGCCTCGTTATAAACATTCCTGATAAATTAATGGTCCTGATCTCGCACCGAGGAAGAGGATTCCGAGAAGGTAAGGGGCTGGTAACTCTAGATAGGCTAGTGAATGTGGCAGACCAGAAGTAGAAGAATGACAAAAATAACACAATTCCATTGTTTGATTTTGTTGTTTGGTTTCTGCCTGTGCACTATTTGTTCCATCGATTATATCATTATTATGAAACGCAGTATGCATCATTTGGTATGAACTAATCAGCAGTGCTCGCTATCCTGATTCGATTCCACGGAAAATATGTTCGAGACTGAAGATGGTGGGGGATTTTTAAGTATGTCCTGACGTACTTTTGCGGATTACATTTTTTTGAATAATATGTTCAGGGGTCGATCACTTAGGGGTGCATCCTGAAAGGGTTGATGGCTCTTTTGGCCAGTTCTCTTGTAGGTGTTTTATATTATGACCAAATTGACACAATTTAGTCACTTAGGAGGTGGGCTCTGAACATTGTCAAGGCCAATCTGGACTGAATGGGGAAACAACATCCCAGCAGAAAGAGCGAGACACTCGATAAAACTTCTCTCCACAAGGGAAATCGAATTAGGGTCTTCTGTTTGCGTCAGCGTAGTGCCTGTACACTACACTATAAACGCTGCTAATCAAGGTTCAATTCCACGCAAGCTGCATTTGGGACTGAAGATGATCGGGGCCTTTTTTACTTGTTCAAAACGATGTTTATACGGCGTACCATTCTTTTAAACCGACAGGTTTGGATGCCGATTAATTAAGGATAATTCATGTAAGGGTTAAAGGTTCTATTGACCTTTTTAAGGTTTTCCATCCCGATCGACACAATTTAGATCGTTTAGGATGCGGGCTTCTACCCTGCTTGTCAGGGCCAATACCAACCCTTGCTTAGAGGGATACAACGTCCTAGCAGAAAGACAAAAAGACTTAATAAAACTTCTTCCCACTGGGGAATCGAACTTTGTCGTTCAACAAATGACGGCAAAGCACCTAACTACTCTACCACAAACACCAGTTGTACTGTCCTTTCAAGTCCGGAACAAGCATTAATTCATGGCGACCCCTATAAAAAGCCGACGTCTTTGACACAAGATCGGTGTTTATGCAATAAAATTAAGCTGGACCCGACACGCAACACCGGGTTCGTTATTCATCTCATTTTATATTCCGCCCCTTTTTACTGACCCCTCTCTAGCTTACTTTATTCTTTTCTGTCTGTGTATCCTGGGACGTAATTCAATGGCCGTGCGTGCACACCTTTTGTCAAACCAACCAAGTCACATTAACACGTAGTCCATCCACCCTGTTAGTGTGCACAATAAATGGACGAACCGTACTATTTATAAGCGGCTCTGGTCGAAATAAAGAGTTTATAAATAACCCCAAACCCTCATCATCAAGTTGCAAAAAAAAAGAGATAAACAATTTGATGATAAGCGTCGCGGTTCACTAATTATTATAAAATTACTTAAAGTCAAGCACACCAACAAAGCGGAAGAGGGTACTAAAAGTCATTTCGACTAAGCCAACCGTATCTAATTTTTCTACCTCAATGAATAAACGCAGTGTGGAATTATGTAAAAAGGGTCCGCACGTGAATACATTTAATCGCCAGCCTTTTAACGAGCGAATTTCACCAACCTCTTATAATGTTAATATTTTGTTCCCGCTCTCCCTGGCGAGGGGTCATCAACAACGGCTATGATATTGTGAGAAAAGTTATATA
>NW_004797779.1:525557-527020 GCF_000002075.1 Aplysia californica | reverse complement strand
AGAGAGAGAGAGAGAGAGAGAGAAAGAGAGAGACACAGACAGAGACAGAGACAGAGACAGAGACAGAGACAGAGAGAACAACAACAAGATGGTTACGAACTTCAACTTCACAAATACACTTCCTATCCTTCCTCCATCTTCTGTGGGCCAGTAACCTTGGCGTTGTCCACTCCCAATAGTCCTTGTTTTCCTCCGGCACACGGCACACACAAAGTTGAAGCTTCGAAGGCCACCTGCGCCCTTCACTGTTATGGAAATAAGAATTTCATACAGCCCAAATGTAGGCGAATCTGTCTTTGACCTGGGCCGGATTACTAGTAACCTGGAATGCTAAATAGGAAGGCCGGTGACTTTATTGCGTTTTCGATGTCAAGCGAATGACGTGTATGCATGCGTGGGTAAAAAATAAATGCTTATTTAGACACGTACACGGTAGCTCGTGGGTGCTATGAAAAAAAGAATAGCAACAAGTGGGAGGTTTCACACCACTAATGATTTTCTTTTTTAAAAACTGTTTGTTTCCTTGTGCCAGTATTGAAGCGGTTAGGCACTTCGCAGTATCTCGCCGATGACCCTCGTTTGATTCCAGAGTGTGTAGAATTGTTATCGCATATTTCAGTCTTCTGCTGTGATGTTGTATCTCTTTCAACCCGGGTTGCCCCTGACAAAATCTGTTAAATGATCTAAATCGTGTCCATAGGGGGGTAAAAACACCTATATGAGAAAAACGAACTGGTTTGAAACGCAAATAACTTTTACCATGTGCTTGTGGAAGGCGGGTACGTGCTGTGAGTGTGACCTCAGACCGCACCTTGTCTTAGTTTTAGTAAGGTTTTACGGCACTGGCAACTGCATAAAGTCATATGAGCGCCAAGGGATGGATGTCAACAGAGAAGTCCAAACGGGGAATCAGGTCGATTACTCTGTTCACCTCTCGCCACCCTGGAAATAACAGTTCACAAGAGAGTGACAAACATTCAAAAGAAGTCGAGGAAAAAATCACGATAGTAAGGATTAGGAAAGAAACAATTGTCTGGCCGTATTTTAAAAGGCAAATGAAAAAAAGGGAGGGGGTGTTTTCGTTTTCCTCTCTTTATTTGTTTTAAGATAAATATGGAAAAGGGGGGAGGGAGGGGGGGGGGCAAAAAAGTTAAATACATGTATCACCAAAAGACATGCATCCATATCTAAATCTATTTTGAAGTAATATCTTTAGTATACCTTTAAAGTTAAAGGCCAACATCTTCTCTTTTTTCTTTGTTCTTTAACAAGCGCACTTTACAGAGCAGGAATATATCAAGAAATTAACGTGGGAAAACATGTACGGCTACTTATCGATATTCAGAGCAGAGACTTCTGAAGGTGAAATATGATCTCGACTTCTTTATCTAAAAATGTACGTTTTATATTTAGTCCCGTGACTCCAGGGGGAGAGAGGAGAAAGAGAGAGAGAGAGAGAGAGG
>NW_004797779.1:509345-523328 GCF_000002075.1 Aplysia californica | reverse complement strand
AACACACACACACACACACACACACACACACACACACATACACACACACATACACACACCTGCTCCACAATCTAAAAACAAAGCATTTAATTTTTTTAAATGGCAGACACCACTGTTGTTGTTGTTGCTGTTGTTGTTGTTGTTGTTGTTGTTGTTGTTGTTGTTGTTGTTGTTGTTGTTGTTGTTGTTGTTGTTGCTGTTGTTGTTGTTTCAGTTTTGAGTTAAATACTTAAGACTAAAATCCATCGACGTCGTCACTTGTTACGACAATTGAAGCTGCTATGACAGTGTGAGTTTCACTGAAGAGTAGCTTTACGGCATTTACACTCGAACTACACTTTTTGACACCAGTACAGTTGCATCTTGTGAAGCCTTGTCCAACTGGAGAGGATTGAAAAATCACCGCCGAACGCAGTGAAACTGAAACTATTTGTTCTGTGTTTATGTCGTCAGTGTTCAGAAGACGCTCAGGGCACAGATCGAACTGATTTCTGGAATACAAACCAGCTTTTACGGCTATCTTCTTGTCTGTCAATTATGACCCCAAGCAGGATATTTCTAGGATCGCCTCTCCCTTGATCAATAAGTGGAACTGGCACACAAACGTTGTCTCCTTGTTTGCCAGCTGGCATATCTGTTACAGTAAGAACACGTAGATCGATCTAGTTAATACGCGTAATCTCTGAATATTTCAGTGAAAACGCGTAATCCCTGTACAATGGCGGGGCTATTACGTGAATTTACTGAATGCTCAGTAGTAAAAACACGTAAAATGATAGGTCTAATTTTAGGGATTTCGCGTAATCACTAGAAATGTCAGTGATTACGTGAAACCCCCGAGTGAAACGGGGATTACGTGTATTCACTAAAATATTCAGTGATTACGCGTATTCACTAGGTACGCGTTCTTACTGTAACATATATAGGCTTGTTTGTATTTTTACCATTCCAGTACAGCTAATAAAAATTTCCCACAGGAACATTAAAGCATTAACCGATCTTATCTTATCTTATCTTACCTTATCTTGACGTGTCTTACCTTATCTTATTTTATCTTATCTTATATTATCTTATTGTTTTAGGGCCTATAAATTAAATGGCCGCTTGTACTGTATGCTTCCAAGGAAGTTGAGGTTGTGTCAGAATGCTCTCAGGTATGCTGGGGTAACAGTATAGATTGTGCAGCGCATAGAGCTTGCAGTTGAGCGGGGATTTGGGCTATACAAAGACTATCTATCTATTATTATTATTATTATTATTATTATTATTATTATTATTATCTTATCTTATTACACGTTTCAAGGAAGGAGCTTGCTTACCCTTTAGAGCACCACTCTGGAAGGGAAGAATACTTTAGGGAGGACACAAAAAATTTGAACTGACCTTAGAGATATTATGAACAGGTGTCTAAGAAAGTTACTTAGGATCAGATGGACAGACAGGGTCACCAATGTGGAAGTGTCAAGGAAAACAAGACAGATCCCAGTCAGAGATGAGGTAGGAAGAAGGCGGTGGTGACGGATTGGACATACTCTCAGGAAGTCAGGCAGCTACATAACAAAGAAAGTTTTGGATTAGACTCCACAGGGTAAGAGTTCAACGGGAAGACCGCGTGGAACCTGGAGAAGAATCACAGAAATCGATGTACAGAAAAGTGGGAAGACATGGAATAACATCAAGAGGCTAGCCCAGGATAGAGAAGGGTGGAAGGTGTTTGTCCTTGGCCTATATTCTGATGCAGGGTGAGAAAGGCAATGATGATGATGATGATGGGGGGTTTTTTCACCGCCAGTAGAAGTGTAGAAAAAGATAGAAATGGAAAGGTTACTGGTTCATGAAAAGTAAAAAGGAGAAAAATTTAGAGAAGTAAATTTCCCGTTGCTGTCAGGTTTCAAACCCGGGACCTATTGAATAAGAGGCGAACACCGTGCTTCTAGACCACGAGACCCCCCCCCCCCCAAACCACCTTTTTTTTACCTGTGCGTTCTGGCCAAGTTTGCTACCAGCTGCTCCTCAACTCCTGGCTCCTAACAAAGCGAACAAACCGCGAAGATAGACTTACTTCATTGTAATAAGAACGGTTATGAGCGCGGCTTCGAGCCATAAAGTAGGCCATGCATATTAAACAACCACTTGGACAATGAGGAGGCAATAAAACGTACAACGATAACTGGAATACGACATGCAGGCAGGCAGGTTTATACATGCTCAGTGACATTAACTGTGACGACGTTGTGAGTTGGTCTGAAATATCGCCGCCGCATGTTGTATGACTGGTCATTTTCGCGAGCATCTGGTCTGTTCGTTTTGTGATTATCCAGTTTTAGATGTGAATCCATTTTCCTATAACGACTAAATCGGTGGGATATATCCTGCAGTTTATAGAATGTCCTTTAGTTACTGTGATAGCGAATATGTGTAGGAAATAGCACAGCCAATTTCTTCGTCTTATTATTTTTTGACAAAGTGTGTGTGTGTGTGTGTGTGTGAGTGTGTACGTACGTGTGTGTGTGTGTGTGTGTGTGTGTGCGTGAGTGAGAAAGAGAGGGGGGTGGTGCCAGATATGGTTAGCAGAAAAATGTTTCTCAAGCTGTGTTTTTATTTAATCGAGTTCGAAGTCTTCTATAAAGAAATGATCAGGAGAATGACAACCACTAACAATAGGACGACGGAGCATCGGTGCTGTATAATATGTTATATCCTTTTCCGAAGTACATCCCCGAATAACCCAGAGCACATCTCCAGTGATCAAACCAAAAGAAATTTGGAACGACAAGAATTATTATAGCCATCAGCTCCAAGATTAGACTGGTGTGTTCCTTGGCCATGCTCATATTCATCTATATAATAATTTTATTATATCAATTTTGTGAAAGTTCGTCTCTGTGGTCGCCTAAAACTTCTGAACCACTTAACTTTCGAATTTGAAAAATATATAACAGTGGTTCAGAATCATTTAAAGAGTGCACAGTTATAAAGGAGTCGGAAGTCACTGTTGTTTAATTTTCAGTTTTTCTTTAGTTTCATTTACATCTAATATTGGGAAAGTCCGTCTTCTAAGACGCCGTTGTAAAGAAGTGAGGCTTCTGTTCACAATCAGTGCGTACTGGTTCCACAATGACTTGGCGATCGATTCTTTGAGTCCGCTCGTCGAACGGGTACCCAGCTATAGTATTCTTAAACCATAATACGAAACATGGACCATAACATTAACAGGAGGTATCAAAGGAAGCATACAGACACTCGGGAAAAGGTGTTTCCACAAATTTCTCGGTATCATGTATAGAGATCATAACATTATATTAATATAACGAGTGAGGTCATGAGAACCAGAATTAGACAAACCGTCGGGTCGTATTTCCTGACTTCAGTGAAAAGAAGAAATGTTACGCGCACATGACGTAATCATCTGGACTGGCTAAGACTATCCTACAGAGAACCGCACAAGGAGAGATGCGAAGAGGCAGACAGAGGAAATGATGGGAAGACCACATCAATGAGTGAAATAACCGTGACTGGAACACATCTTACTACAGAAAGCTGAGAACCGAGAGGAGAGGAAGAAGCCGGTTGCAGATCATGCAACAATGCTCCCACGGTCAACCAGACAGCGGGAAAAGTGAAATGGAAACATTGATTAAAATTAAAAGAGCAATGCTTCCTTATATCATTATTCCATGTTATTTATTTTGTTTATCGTTTATGTACTGCTGATTGTCCCTTGTCCTTCGGTGTGTCTAAAAGACAATCGACAGCGCTCTGTTAAGTTTTCTCCTCAGTCAAATGCCGTGACCACTCTCTTCCATCGAGACTGGGCCCTTGGGAGAAGAGTGCAAGATCAACATGAGATCACTTGGCTGCAAAACTGTATTACTTTGCTATTTCCGTGTGTTTTTGTTTAACCAAGCACCATGGTAGAGACAGAACTGACTTGTTGATCGACGAAGTTCGTTTGTTCGGGGTTGGGGTTTTTTCGTCTTGATCACACAAAATTGCTTATACTGTTAGTCTCAATAATTCACTCGCAAAATCTTTATTTCTTTTAAGAAGTGAAACTGCTTAACTACGATTAAGTGTAAGGAATAAACAAGTTGAAACTAGAAGCGGGTTGGAGCAGTTTTGTGAGACGTTTAGTTATACGACTATACAGCAGTGAGAAGTTGAACGAGGTAAAACGCTAAAACAACTTTTCGTGCAGGACGGTGAGAGAGAAAGAGAAAGGGTGTGTCGGAATCTAGTCACACTGTTCTCAATCATTCAAAATGTACCAGTTCCCAGCGGGGGGTCGTCATGGTAACTGCCTCTTCCGCCCGCCATGTTCGAGAAGTAGGAGCTCTTCTGTTGAGAGAGAAATTGATCAAATGGTGTGAATCTTTAGGAGTGGCTCGGGAGGTTTTAGCTGCTTTTGTGTGAGCTGTCGTGACAAACGTGAAAAAGTGAGAACGATCAGGGGGGGAAAGAAATAGAGATTTTGGGGTGAAGACTGTCTCTTTGGGAGACAGCTTTTGGTGGTTTATACATACGAACATTGTTACACGCCGTTATGTTTCTTAAAAGCAGTTGATTTATGTAGTCCTCTCTTTTTTTGGTTGACTATCGTTGTTGTCAACAGAATGGGTAGTTCGCGGGTGCTCTAGTGCGGTTTACTTCTTCTTTCATATCAAACATCTATCGTCCTTATCTCCCCTTCTTCTTTTTAATGTTTGTATCTCTCTTGCAACACCTCTAATCTTCTGGCGCACATATGACCTAATGCAGTTACGAGCGCAGTAAAACCTCTACTAAAACTAAAAGATTTAAGAATCGTTGAACAACGTTGACAATTCTCTTAATTTCCCAATGTCTCTGTGCCTCTGTGCGTGTGTGTGTTTGTCTGTGTGTATGCGTGATGTTGTTGTTGGTTGTGGGTTTTTTGTGGTTGGTTGTTTGTTTGTTTTTTTGTGGGGGGGGGGGGACCTCGCACTCATTTAATTTTTATTTCAACATTTAATTTCAACGCTAAAAAACAACAATGTTAACCTCTTTAACACAGACCAAACATGTCTTTGGGATTGTCTACCATAATTTTTGAAAAGCCATAACGAATCCTCTACTGGCAATTGGTGTGAAGAAGTTTCACAATAATAGGGAACCCATAAGAAATTTTCCTCAAGGCTTAATAGAGTCCAATTTAATCTAAGTGGGTAAAATCTCCGTGTTGTGTTGAGCTCCAGTGATGCGATACAACAGGCCGGAAATGAGCGGACACTGCCGAGGGGCACCGAAAGCTAACGAGGCGGAGAGGCAAGGGACAGTGTCCACGTTGGTCCCTGTCCGGACATCATTAGTGACCACTTCTCCAGGGCCGGTCTGAACAGAAAAGGCCGTGAGCTGCTTCATTATTGCGTCGTTTACGTGTCGCTCAAGGCTTATGATGCCGGCTACGCCTACTTATCTCGAAACCTTCACACCACAGGCGGTTTTGATGGACACCGTTTCTCCACGAATGGACCCGAGGCCAAAGATTTCGGAGGAATTTTCGTGTATTGGTCAATGTTGAGACAGACTATGTTGATTCATTATTTTTGTTTGTTATATTTTGTACTTGTTTGCCCAGAGTAGAGGTGGGCAAAATCCGGATAATCTACAAGGATAAACGGATAATTCTCAATGAAACATTATCCGAATTCAGACTCAACTCTCTTTCCTGCCCCGTTTGCCGGAGTGGGTGCACCCATTTGTTGATTTAGTGCTGCTAACCCGTTTGTCGAAGTGGTTCTCACCAATTTGCCGAAGCGATTCATATCATTTTATTTGCCTAAGAGGTGCACTAACATAGTATCCGGATTTTGCTAAAGCGACTCATTGCCCAGCCCTAGCCCACAGACTTGACAGACGTTCCGAAACACACACACACACACACACACACACACACACACACACACACACACACACACACACACACACACACACACACGAGCACACACACATACATATACATGTATATATAATATATACTGTTCTAAGAGGGGAAAAAAATCAAGATATCTGTTTTCTTTACCTGCGGAGTTCAGCTTATGACTAATTTAGTCTACATACACAAATAGAAAAACAAATTTAATCACTGTTGTCAAATTTGCACTTCTCATCAAACTATGAAGGATTAAAGGCTTGTTTTCTATGTTTGAACCCACGACCTCAGTGTTTCAATTTGCCACGTGCCGCACCTATTTTTAATTTGCTTTTACAATAATATATCTTCCCAAGAGACCCACTGAATCGCTTCTCTGCAGATCTACCTGATTTCTTCTCTGAGATGAATTTGCGAATCCCGCTTTCCCCTTATATTTGTTAAATGGGACATGTCGGTTTTCTGTGCATCACAAAATACCCCTGAAATGACATTGCTGATATAAAGGAATCTTTAGATATAAAAGCCACCTTTCTGACAGCATCTCACCTGAATCTTTCTTTTATAGGATCGGATTCTAAAATTTAATATCTGCACCAACTAAAAACAAGCAGAAGAAAAAGAAATTCGCCACCACGCCATATCGTTATATTCAGTAGCGATGTTTGGCGCCTATGTCCCCCATTGGTTTGACCACGTCTTGAGTCATGCCTTTATTTTCAGGAATTCTCGTCTAACTCTTTGTAGGAAACCATTAATACACGAAGCGGGGTGTAGTGTGGCGGATTTTTTTTCCTGCGTCCGCGAGCTAATCTCCCTGTACAAGCAGTCTTTGAGGCTTACCTTTCATATTCTGCCATATAGATAATGCCCTCAGAGTCAGTAAGGTGTGACGGTTCGACCATGAAACGTCGGAACTTAAAGAGTCACGCCAGAACAGAATAAAAAGGAACCAAATAACAACTAAAGAACCTTGGGCTTCTCGCAAGATTAGATAAAGGGGGAGAAAAAGTAGGCTAACATAGGATTGGCTTCAGAAGTCAAAGCATGGTGAATATAAAGCTTCATGCGGACGTTTATAATAGTAGCCCAACTGGCTGCTATCCGATATCAATATTCTACGCATGGAGAGTCAGGAGTGGCCTTTTTAGTGTGGACTTCACGGAGTAGACACGCCCTGAAAGACATTGAGAAAGAGAGAACGAACGTGGAAAAAATAAGGATAAAAAACAAAGTATTGCAGAAAGAAGGAAAAAAAGAAAGAATTTGAAACATATAAAATTGGTGGGTGAGGTGAAAGAAAGAAGCTAAAACAGGCAGAAACATGTACGAAGAAAGAAAAGGGGGAAAAGATAGAAAGAAGGAGAAGAAAAAATACCAGACAGGAAAGGATAGGAGGTGTTATGTGTTTTTGACATTGTGGGGTAATTCAAAAGACGATACCTCCAATTTTAGAGGCCATCAGCGACACGGGCGACTTCAGCTGTTGAGAAGACATGAAAAATGATCTGTTGTGGATTGGAACTAGGATCAACGCCACAATGGCAAGCAGGACACCAATCCTGCCAATGGAGCCTCCGCAAACAGGGCAGAAAGAATGATAAAATAATAGAACAAGATATTTAAAACTTGAGAGAGAGACAGAGACAGACAGACAGACAGACAGAGAGACAGAGAGGGGAGAGAGAGAGGGGGGTAGGGTAGGGGGGATAACTGAACAATGATTGTCTCCTGTTCCTTCAAATCAATGAGTATGTCTGTTCGCACTTTAAATAATAGTGATGATGATGATGATGATGATGATGATGATGATGATAATAATAATTAACAGTGATTCCAAACAAATGACGCGGAATGCTTAGCGACGTCGTTGTTTTGCTTCACGACAAAGCAACTCCTCCCAAGTCTGCACAGACCCAAAACCTGATCGCCTCCTTCGGATGGGAACAGTTGAAGTATCCATCGCACATCCTAGACCTGGCTCCGAGTGACTTTCATGTGTTCCTGCATTTGAACAAGTTTTTGGTAAGGCAGGACTTCCACTCAGACGCTGATCTCACAGGAGAGACTGGAGATTGGCTGACATCGCAGGCACCAGCTTTTTACGATGAGGGCATTCAGAAGCTCGTCCCACGATACGACAAATGCCTCAACAGTTCTGGTAACTACGTGGAGAAGTAGTCATATCTATGAGGTATTAAAAAGTAAATGGTTTTGATTGGAAAATTATTTCTTTTATAATTTTTTAAAACGGTAGATCTACTTACTTTCAGGACGTCCCTCGTAATAATAATAATAATAATAATAATAATAATAATAATAATAATAATAATAATAATAATAATAATAATAATAATAATAATAATAATAATAATAATAATAATAATAATAATGATGATGATGATAATAATAATAATAATAATAATAATAATAATAATAATAATGATAATCATCATCATAATGATAATCATCATCATAATGATATATGCCATCTACCTACAGCTCAACCCCAATTAAAGTACACAAGTTCTGAGCACTTTACAATACAAAGTGAAGAAGCTGTAGTAGAAGTTCTCGAAAGACTAACAAAAGTCATCCTTGGGCCAATAAGATGCTTTACAGTAAAATCTATTTGGAAAGCTTTTCTTTTTATCGTAAAGAATTTTTTTTCCATCGTCGGGTTTGCGTGATAAAAATAATATACACAATAAAAGATAAATTCCCGCTCAGCAGCAAGCTCTGTGCACTTTGCAATCAATGCAATTACCCCAGCAAACCTGATAGGGAAGCAAACAGTGTAGGCTGCCATTTTATAGGCGCGAGAACACTAACATACTGGCAAAATCATTCGTTATCCATGGTTGAGTACACATTCCCACCTGGATAAAGTGAGAAAAACTAGTGCAAAGTGCCTTTTCCAAGGTCACAACATCGGACCTGAGACTCGAACCCCCGAACCTGCAACCTCACGATTACGAGTCCGCTAGCCTAATCACTAGACCACCAACGCCACACAATGACTTCAGACTGGGTCTAAAAGAACATGTTAATAACAAAAATATTCCCTCTGTGAAGGCAGACCCTTTTAACTTGGACAAAAGGTGGACATTATCAAGTCAGCCAAACCATGTGTTTAACGATAGGCATGAGCTGAGTCAGAAGGTACCGACCATTATGTTCCAAAGGTACAATGTGTCATAGGTAAAGACCACCAGGTTTCATCAAAGATAGCACATAACAAGATGGTCCACTCAGCCAAAAAAGTGTCCGCCGGAAGTCCGCTCTTTGCTTCAGATGGCGCTGCAGTTTGTTTTGAAGCTCTCTTTCGTTTCTCCAGAAGAAGAATAGGAATAGCACCTCCTTGCGTTCGCAGATCGACTGCTGTTCATCAGCAGTTCGGGTTCGTTCAGTGCGGAGTTTTAGGGGATTTTTTTATTTAATGACCTCTCGCCTTTCATTCTAAAGTCAAATTGAACGAAGAAAACAGTCACCTCTTCCTCCGGAAGAGGTTTTTTGTCAGCGTAACCATTTAAAAAAAGCGTTCTTCCAAAATTTGAATTCTTGTTTATTCAAAAACTTGTTAGTTTCACTTTGATTTTTTTAACACAAGTAGGGTAACTCTGTTCGCAAAGGGTGCGCATTTGCGAAGAGGGCGCCACCGAATTCTGAGGACACTTTCTTAATTGGCTCAAAGAGAGGAGTGGACCCACTTGTTATTTAAACTCTTTGGTTTCATTCGTCACATGCTGATAACGATACGTTTTGTTCTAGAGTTCATGAGCACGATCAAGAGAACAGAATTGTACCAAAACGCATTATAAGATAATTATGATAAATTTAAAAAGCAGAATGAAAATGAAGGAAAGTTTGATTTTTATTTCGAAAAATGAATCGAAGCACTTATAGTGACTATATATTACAGATCAGTTAAGATAAAGGACCCCGCTGGTAATACGAAGCGAAACGAGAATTAAGTTAGATTTTTGGAAATGACCCTTCATGTCACAAAACCTTTCATGTTTCTTTAACTATCTAGGTACGCGGCAGCCACATTTTAATGTCTGATCAGCAGACCAAAAAGCAGTGTTGTGTGGCACATTTCAAGTCATCAGAACAAATAATTAAAAACAAGAATTTACTTAATTTCGCAGTGTTTTGTCTGTCTTTCGAAATTTCATGTAAAAAAAAATCATTTAAAAAAACAACTGAAAAATATAATACACAAATAACGAGGTCTTCGCTCTTCTTAACAACGAGTCTCCAAGCATTAATTGGGCTCAGTGAACTATCGAATTCTATCTGCTCTGGCTTCAACTGCTTTGTTCTCTGCTGTTAAGTGCGAATGGACTCCTGTTATAATGAGAATTGTCAGGCGGCAGTCTCTGGGACAGACATTGAATGAAGGACAATGGAGTGCGAATGTTCTCACTTCTGGTGTTGTCAAGTTTTAATTAAAAACGTACCATCATCGCATGTTTTCTTAGGACGACTGCTCTGCTACTGATGAATTCATTTGGGCGGATATTATTGTACTAACCAAAATGGCGTTGACCTGATTTCCAGACACGCCATGTCGATGACTTGATCTTGGAATAATTGGTGTGCTGTCGTTGTTGTTGTAATCCTTGCTTTTGTTGTTGTCGCTGTTGTTGTTGTTGTTGTTGTTGTTGTTGTTGTTGCTGTTGTTGTTTCTGTTGTTGTTGTTGTTGTTGCTGCTGCTGCTGCAACTGTTGTTGTTGCTGTCGTTGTTTCTGTTGTCGTTGTGATAATGGTGGTGGTGGTGGTGGTAATGGTAAGATTTTTTTAAAATTGTTGTTATTGTTATTATTACATGTATTATTATTATTATTATTATTATTATTATTATTATTATTATTATTATTATTATTATTATATCATTATTATTATTATTATTACTTTTATTATTATTATTATTATTATTATTATTATTATTATTATTATTATTTATTTATTTATTTATATCCAATGTTATTCTTTTATCATTATTAATGATGAATATTATCAATATTAACCTTTTATCGTCTGTATAGTTATTATTATATATAAATATTATTGTTATATCATAGCTATTATTCTTGTTGTTGTTGTTAGTTAGTTAGTTAGTTAGTAGTAGTAGTAGTAGTAGTAGTAGTAGTAGTAGTAGTAGTAGTAGTAGTAGTAGTAGTAGTAGTAGTAGTAGTAGTAGTAGTAGTAGTAGTAGTAGTAGTAGTAGTAGTAGTAATGATTACGACGATTATTATTGTCCTTTTCATTATATTTATTATTACATTTATCATCATCATCATCATCATCATCATCATCATCATCATCATCATCATCATCATCATCATCATCATCATCATCATCATCGTCATCACCATCATCATCATCGTTATTGTACACTATCATTATTATCATATTGTTTAAATTATTGTTGTTATTCCTTGCCTTTATTGGTTTCGTAGGTTAGTGTTGCAATTGTCTTAAAATTTAAGCATAGGCTTAGTATTTTTAAAGGCTCAACCTGTCTCATCGGAGGCGAAAAACAAGTAGCAAGCTTGGTCTCTCCAAAAAGCTGTAAACTGTGGTGAATAGTACAAAGTAGAACTCAACAAACACCAGCTGCCAGTAACATTTCAAATGGAAACAGAAAAAAGCTTGATATACACGCTTGCAAATGCATAACGTACTTACTTTTTTACTCGAAAGGTTCGAGGTTCTCTTTGTTGATATAAAGTCAGGGTGTTGTCATCTTGCTAACTTTGGTGGGGGTTTTTTTTACCTGTTTGAAGCGGTTCAATTGAGGAACAAGGGATGTGTGTAGGGGGGGTGGGGATGGCGGAGTTGGTGAGGATACAATTTCCCCACTTATTTTTTTAACCTATGCTATTATCATTGGTCGTCGACATCGTCGAAGTCGAAATAATGGTGAGACCGTTACTATTGTTAATGCTTGTTATTCCTAGGCGAGAAATAATTAAACGTGTCACAAATCCATGTCCACGTAAATAGTAACATTGATTTTCCAATGACGTAGCTTAACCCGACAGGCTACATGAGAAGCAGACAGAAAGATGGAAAGTGTGAAGAAAGGACCAAGCTTATTTTCACAACAGAAGAAAAAAAATATTCCTTCAGTTCAACACTTTTGTTTAAATTATGGCTGTTACTTATTATTATTATTATTATTATTATTATTATTATTATTATTATTATTATTATTATTATTATTATTATTATTATCATTATCATTATCATTATCATTATCATTATTATTATTATTATTATTATTATTATTATTATTATTATTCTCAACATTTTCTCGGTAATATTCAGTTTTGCTTTGTTTCGCTTTGTTTTGCTTTCAAATTGTTGTTTGATATTAGACTAAAGCTTGGGACACAGGAACAATATTCCCGTTGGAAATTAGTTATGGACATCTGAGACCTAACGAACAGAGGTCAGCGTGTAGAAAAAAACGTGAAAGGGCATTTGGTCCACAGCCAGACTAGCCCAGCCTTTCATTATAGAATGATGAACTGTCACAAAGAGAGGGCGTCAGCTCCCATTGTCTTACAACTGTGCCAGATACCCTCTTACAATGACCGCTAGAGAGCTCTTATGAAGTTATTCCACTTTTTCCCCTCTCCAAACTCCTAATTTTTATGAAGCCCCTGTTTTAATCACAGACCGAACTCGAGCCTGGGTTTTCATCTCTGGTTATGAAGTTTCGGGTGAACGAAATAAAATAACGAGCTCTGAACTGGACACAGTCGCCACGGGCAATTTTGGAACAATTTTTTTTTGTCTGTGTATGATTTTCATGAAGACGGAACAAGATTTTAATGAAAGGGAGAAACGGGGTCATCTTTGCATGTAGCCGCACGTCTCCATTGTTGGCTAGTCTGGCTACCGGCCACAGCAGATGTCAGTAAGGGGGGATAATCCCAGGTCTGGGGGACATCGCTCGACCAGGGTACTCGGCGTGTGCCGCGGGAGGGAAGACAATAGGCCAAACACTGACCTCTTTAACCAGGGTTCCAGGGTGAATCATATTCATAATCGTGTTATACGCGTTCTTCTTTTTCAAAAATTTGCTTTTTTTCCCCCTTTCTTTTTCTTTTTTTTTGTGTGTGTGTGGGGGGGGGTGGGGGTTGGCCCAATAGTAGAGGGTGGTAATATGCAACGTCGTCTTTTTCCGTTTTTGTTTTCGTCGTCCCACGTGTTTGGTCTTTAGTGGATACCATCATCATCATCATCATCATCATCATCATCATCATCATCATCATCATCATCATCATCATCACATAGCGGTACAACCACTTACCCATCGCACACAGAACACCTGAGTTCAATTTCAGTAGGGGGGGAGGATCCTTATCAATTAGACATCCGGGTTTTTTGGTGGGACGTTGTGCCCCTCTTAGTATGGGTCGGCCCTGACTGAAAAGGTTTAAGCACACCTCCTGGATGAGCTAAATTGTGTGTCTATATGGAAGTTAAAAATCACCTACTTTACTTTACTCAATCCCTATGGTACGGTAAATTAATGGCTTTCATTCGGCCACATATGCAACAATGTCATTATTGATTGATGAATTGTTAATTCTAGTACGCTCATTTTTGGCCGCCGCTGATAAAGAAGTAAAACATCCCTCATCCCAGGAACAAATCCCCTTTAAGTACGGACTTACAACCTCGAAAAGAATATTATATCACTGACAAGACATATTGCTACCTTAAAAATATAAAGTTCTTTCTGCTCAGTTTCTAGTTTGGGGAAGTTTGAAGTTAAAGATTTGAGTTTCACAACATGGAAGAGCGTTGTTTTTTGTTTTTTAAAATTTATTTTGGGTTTTTTTGGTCGAATGAATTATTATTTGAATGTCTTGATAGGGACTCCAAATAACCTTCCAATTTTTGATAGAGCAGATAGAAAATTAGTTTGGTTTCTGAACTCATGATCTAAGTAACTTGAAACGGCCAAAAATATCAGAAAGAACTGTGTAATTCTAAGAAAGCAAAATGGAGATTATCTTTGTTTCAAAATCTGGAAGTCCTACTCCAAGAGATGCAAACGTTATTCTAAAGAA
>NW_004797779.1:499624-507564 GCF_000002075.1 Aplysia californica | reverse complement strand
TCTCTCTCTCTCTCTCTCTCTCTCTCTCTCTCTCTCTCTCTCTCTCTCTCTGAGAGAATCACTGATATACTGATATACATGTATTATACTACCTTTCTTTTCTCTACGTTATAGTCGCATGCAGGTGAACTGTTGCGCAAAAAGAGTTATGGCTTTTTTACTTTCGGCTGCCTGCGTTTTAACAAGTCTGGTTCATATATTAATTTTCCAATCCGCTGGAAACTTTACAAGGTAGTACAGGGTACTCTTGTAGGCCAGCAACCAAACTAATGAAAACAAATCTTGATCCAATAATTTAAAAGTTCTTCTGTTTGAGCCACACATTAATTACCGTCCTTTGCGTGCAACCACAGGGTTACTTCAGTAAATGATAAACAGTAGATCTAACCAAGCTTACAGCTTGCTCATTTTGAGACAGCGACCCCACACTGCCTCAATATTTCGATCTTATCCCGAGACCGTCTAGACATCTCCACGTGAGTCTCGAGGAGTACTCAACCCTCTTTTGGATCGTGTTCCATAGGTGTGCGTTAATTAAAGTGTGGTGTTGATCAAAATAAGTCAATATTTCATGTTCTATGTGCCAGGGTGAGTCAAAAAGTAATACAAGTTCGTTTATAACTTAAAGAAAAAATAACACACTTGCAACTATCATACCTCAAATTTTACCCGGCTTAGGGTTACATCAAACAATACGTCTCGGAACCATAGTTTCTAGGGACCATCATTAATGGGCTTTTATATTCTGTTGGTCATCCAACTTGTAGAATTGCATGAAAAGACATGTGAAGATTAAACAGAAACATTTTATTTTATCTTGTTTTGAGATAAGAGGTGGCGCGAACAATGTCTTCAGCGACAGGACTGAGCAAGCAATATTATGACTTGTTCACTTTCGTCTGTGCGCAGGAAAGGAGGGGAAAGAATACAATTTTAGAGAAGGAATTTTTTTTCGGTTGCTAACCGGATTCGAACCTTTGAATGAGAGGCGAACACCTTAACCCATAGGCCACGAGAGCCCCAAGATAATCTATAACCTGTTTAATCTTCTCAGGTCTTTGCATGCAAGTCTAAAAGTTGGATGACCAACAGAATCCAGAAGCCCAGTAATGAAGGTCACTGCAAACTAATACGGAGTGTCCACTACGGCTGGATCGGGCCGATCGCCCGACTCGATCGCCTGAAATTGAAAACAAACACGTTTGTTTTTTAGGCGATCGGGTCGAGCGATCGGGCCGATCGGCCGATCCCATCCGTAGTGGGCTGCCCGTATAAAGTTCCGACAAGTATTCTTTGACGTGCGCCTCAAACAGGTAAAAAAATAACAGAAGTTTGAGACTTCACATCTAAAACATAAAAAAGTTAACCCATTTCCACCAACCCCACACTTTCACAAACGCCTATTAAACACAGCCCAACAGACAGTTGAATGCTTTTTGAGATTCACGTGAAGATGTCTGAAAGTTCTTGGGATAAAAATCGACAAGACTACACTGGTATGTGGGGGTAGGGTGGTGTCGCTGTCTCATAATGAGCATTGTGTAAGCTGGTTTTATGTAAATCATTAGATCTCGTTTGGTGATTCTGTGCATGCATCCACCGGGTGATATTTATTATTAATTTTATTAGTAGAGGTTTTACGGCGCTCGCAACTGGATAAGGTCATATGAGCGCGGGGGCAATTTTTAATGTTAGGCCCAAAAATGGGGTGGCAAATTCATAACTGGGATACAATTGTTTTTTGGCGGACAGACGAAAATGAAGAGGCTACAGTGAGACATTTAAATTCCTTTGAAAAAAAATTGATTCCTTCACTGGGACCCTATTGGAGGTTTGAATAGAAAAGTATTGGATTGTGAGTTGGGGTAATGAAAGGTAGTCTATAGCATTCTTTAAATGTAACGCTCATAAGATAAAAAAAGGAGGTTAGTTCAATCAAAGGCAGAGCACATGGCTCATAGTCAAGACTCTGGTCTTACAGGAACTGTTAAGGACAAAGCATCGCCGAATAGAGACACCGTCTTTCTGTAGCTTGTTAAGTTCAGTCGACACGATAACAAACATTTCACTAATATAATAAAAATACCGACGAAAAAGCAAGAGATCCGAAAAGAAGAAAGATAATAAAGGAAAAATGGTTGCAAGGAACCTAATTCAAACATAGCTAATAATCCCTTAGCACAACAGTGGGATGATTCAGCTGAATACATTCTACCCATTGTTAAGATGATTATCTGTACTGTAGGCCTCTGTCTAGCCTGGAGTACATACTCTAAAGGTTTCGCATCAACAATGCAAAAAGAAAACAGAGTTCATTCTCTAATTGGAAACCACTGTCAGTGCAATAACTCACTCCACCGGGACCCTTAACGCTCATAATCGCTCCTGTAAACAGGGTATTGTATGTAAGCGTGCCCCCATTAAACTAGTTAATGCGGAAATGCGTAGAAAACTTTGCCCTCCTCTCTACCCGCTCTTTCTCCTTCTGGGATCTGGTGTCTGCCTACCCATCCCATTTCGTTCCCACCAATAGAATCTTCAACATTCAAGCGTGGGTGCCTCGTGCCGTCCCACTTTCTAGACTCGGTTTCTTTTGTCCAGTATTTGCTGGCTTTTGTTCATCGCATGCGCTCTCCCTCGTGCTATTCTACATTGTGTAAAATTATTCTTCTTCTTCTCGTATTGTTCTGTTCTGGTCACCTTGCCAGAGACGATTTACGACAATACCAGGTTTTTGCCGCATTGTCAGCTGTCTGGGCTGTGGTAAAATGCGATTCTTGTGGCATTAATTGCTTATCCGGCACTCCTCTCGCCTGGATAACGTGCCACAAAGAGAGACAGAATAGAAAACGGACGACGTTACAGAGCCATACGACAAGCTTCCATCCTTGTTTCCCTTCGTTTTCAAATCTTTCAATCACTCGCAACTCCTTTCTTTTGAAAGCTCCTAGCGATATATCATGTACGTCATTCATAGTAATTGAAAGAGAAAGACATCCTGCCCAGCAAGAGGGACTTGATCCTAGCTTTCTTTTGAGTTCCGAGTTCTTTTTTCTTTCACAAGAACTGGGATGGGTACCACAATGCCAAAAGCACAGTTTCCTGTAGACCTAAAGAGAAAGGAGCTGTTATATCCCTTAACTTCAGTTCGCGTTAGCAAAATATTAATTTAATGGCTCTTAATCGAGAGTAGATATTCTAGTACAGCTGCTACAATTTTTAAATTAAAAAATAATAAATACATGTGTGGGTAATATAAGTTTTTTTAAGGACGTAACGGAAAACATATTATTATCTCCGCTCATCAGCAGGCAAACGATAATGTTGCAGAGCATTTTGAACTATCGTACAAAAATCAAAAACACGAATTTGCATGTTTCATAGTATGCATATTGTTGATTGCCTTAAGGCTCTCGGACTCGCAACCCGTTCGAATCCCGTCAAGGGCCCGACGTTGTGTCCTTGGGAAAGGCACTTTACACGAATTTTCCTCACTTCACCCAGGTGGGAATGGGTACCCGGCTATAGACAGCGAAAGATCTTGTCAGTTTGTTAGTGTTTGAGCGCTTAATCGGCTGCTCGCACTGTATGCTTCCCGGGAAGCTGAGAATGTTTCGGAGTGTTCTTTGGTCTGCTGGGGTAATGATATAGTGTAAAGCGCATAGAGCCTGCTGTTGAGCGGGGATATGCGCTATACAAATGCTATCTATTATTATTATTATTATTAAAACAGAATTTAAAAATCTGTGTGAACAAAAAGAAAGTTACGCTCTATAACAGAGTGTCTTCAAGCATTGTCGAATGACCGAAAGGAGCTTCGTCAATGAAAGTTCGAGATCGTGGTTTCTATAAAATAGTAAATCTTAAATACGAAAAACTGTGTCCCTGACTTTCAAGTTTACAATCATTTGAATAGTTCGATCTGTCAAGTGCATTACTTGGATAGGACGATAGGAGTGTCACTAGTCACCCTTTTTAATTATTGGCCTTTTCTACATTGAGTAAAGTAGCAACACGGAAAATTAAATGTAAAATCCCTTTAAAAAAGAGTGCCTACTGAACACCCTATAACAAACCGAAGGAGTACGCCGATAACACATTATATACGTAGTATCATGTTGAACGTGGATGCAGATGAGCCTGGTTCGAGTCCCGAACAGGTTATTTCTTAACATATGTATAATGTGCTATTCCGGAAGCTTTCAAGGATCACCCACAGATATATGTGGTGTAGCGGTTAAGTGCTTCGACGTCTCTTGCAAAAATGTAGAGTTCGATTCCCGAATGGGGATATTTCTTTTTAGCGAGTATCTCTGTGTGTTTGCGAAAAAGTTTTTTTTTTTCTCTCTGCCCGGGTTGGCCTTGAAAGACAGGGTCTAAGCCCACCTCTCAAATGGCCTCAGTTGTGTCTATGAGGGCTTTAAACTTCAGAAATTACCGTTATAACCCCCCACCCTCCTCACCCATTCTTGACTTAGTCCTCTCGAAGATGGACGTTACGTTCAGAGTCCCCGATTCTCAAAAGACCTCACACAGTGTATTCGGGAATGTTAAGCCCATATCAGACCAAACAGAGTAAAGTCATGATTTTCGGATAGATTGCACTGTTGTGAAACAGTTTTATGAAAGATTTGCAGAGTTGTACAATACCAAGAGCTTTCCATGATTTCAGCAACCAATCCTTATCTCAGTGGACAATGCCCCTCCAAAGGCCAGGGTCACCTTTATAATGTCATGATCTTAAGTTCACAATCCAGGTCTTTGGCATCGCAGGTATATAAACGTGGTCGAACAAAAGTGACCATTGTGTGTACTTAAATGGGCATACTTAATCTTCAGTATGAAAACCTTTTTATATTCGTTATTTGTTATTTTGCTTTGTCTTTTCCTTAGCAATGTTACTTCGGACATTCTTCGTAGGCCCTCAACAGTAAAAACGCAGTTCGGAGAAGTAAGTGGTGTGCTATCAACAGTGAATGGAACTCAGATATTACAATTTCTTGGCCTACCTTTTGCTAAACCACCCGTTGGTAAGTCACCGTTTTGCATTTTTTTAAAAATTGGTTTGTCTCTTTTCCGAAAGAGCTTTTAAATGCCATGATCCCTTCACTACCTTGGACAAGTCTCTCCTGGGTCATGAAGGTACTTGTCTGCCCCCTTACACCTGCAATCCGCTCACACAAATAGATGTGTTCATTTTCCTTATGCTTGCCCTCCGTCGACACTATTTACTTTAATTTAGATCTTTTTTAGGAGGCGTTTGTTTCGACCCTTTTTAGTTTTTAAGTTTTAGTAGAGCTTTTACGGTGTAAAGTCATATGAGCGCCAAGTTTTGACCCTGCGTGCACGGGCCAATCGGGCCTGTGGGATACAACGTCCTATCAGAAAATAGAGAAACTCGAAAACGATTCTCTTCACACGTTAATCGATTCACAAGCTATTGCGGGGTATTTAAAACGTCCTGAAAAAATATCTTTACATTGGAGGTTTAAATAGAAAAGGTTTAGGTTGTCGGGTGGGGTGGGGTGATGAAAGATTCACGACCTCTGTGTGCTAAGTCGAAGTGCCTTATAATCCTTACGCCACAGATACTGGGGGGTTTTGTTTTGTTTTGTTTTGTTTTAATGAAGCAGTGCTTTCGGACAAAATAGATCATATAACAGACGGCATTGACCCCCATACCGCCCCCCCCCTCACCCCCTGTCCTAGAATGTTGCATAAGATTTTATAAAGGATCAAAGCCTGGGATCTAAAAATATGAAGTGAGTGTCTGGATAACAACGTCACTTCCACCCTTAACCCACCCCATCCCCCGCCCCCCATACATTTCCTCTCTGTAAAGGAGGAGGAGAAATGGGAAAGATTTTAAAGCATAATCACACACGTATATCCTCAGCAGTACATATTTTGTAAAGAAACGGTCGCTGCAGTGTGAGCAACCATTAAGACCATGGCTAGGAACAGCAAGAACAATGTATTCTGATGCCCTTCTTGCCCTTTTCCCTAATGGCGTCACGAACAGAGTCTATCCCTCTAGTTCCTCCTCATTTATTTCTCCTTTGTCTTGCTTTCTCTCGCACGTCTACGTGAGTTTGTTCTCCGTGTAGAGGTTGTCCGTTATGTTTCTCCATCTTTCTCAGTCCCTCGCAGCTATCTAGCTCCGCAGCGCGGAAAACATTTGACCATTGCTGTTTTGGGGTACCGTATATTTCATATCAATAAATTTTAATGTGCTTCTTTTAACGCGCTCACTCTAAAAAAATTTACATCTCCCCAGGACAAAGACGTTTTGCCGCACCAGAACCACCAGAGAAGTGGACTGGTATCAGAGATGGCTCTCACTTCGGTAACGAATGTCTCCAAAACTACCTGACCAGCCGGGCTTATGAAAATCGCACCCGTGGCGAGGACTGCCTTAACTTGAACATCTACAGCCCATCCACCAGCACAAACAGCGCTCCTTTGCCCGTCATGGTTTGGATACACGGTGGAAACTATTACATCGGGGCCGGCTCTCGCTATGACGGGTCTGCACTTGCTGCTAAAGACGTCATTGTTGTCACGCTCAACTACCGACTAGACGTCTTTGGCTTTCTCTCCTCGGAAGACAATGTTATTCCAGGAAATTATGGATTACTCGACCAGCTCCAAGCTCTGAAATGGGTTAAGGAAAATATCGCCGATTTTGGTGGAGATCCGCATCAAGTAACAGTTTTCGGGGAAAGTTCTGGATCTGGCGCCACCTCTTTGTTAGTGTTGTCTCCTCTCAGCAAAGGTTTGTTCCACAGAGCGATTATGCAGAGCGGTGTGTCCCTCAGCCCGTGGGTGGTCGACCATCCCGCTGTGAGGATGTCCCCGCGCATCATGACAAACCTGATAGGTGGGCTCGTGGGCTGCACCCAGTGGGACGCTCATAAGCGTCTGGCTTGTCTCAGAAGGGTGGACGCCGAGTTCCTCCACGACGCCACCAGAAACGTGACGTGGAACGCCGATGCCGGGACGGTGATGAGTCCGAGAGTGGAGAACGTCTTCGGAGTCCTCCCGGACCTGCCGGTGAGAATGCTGGCGAGAGGCGAGTTTAACAAGGTGGATACCATCCACGGCTATACCGCTGACGAGGAAGGTGGGACAATCAGCGACCCCGATAACAACGGACTCACACGAGACGAGTTCCGTAAAAACTTGCTCTCAGCTTTCCGTCCGTATGCTTTTACAGATCAAGATAATCTAATCAGGGAAATGGCAAATTTGTATCTCGGAAATTCGTCTGATCCGTTCTACATAAGAGCTCAGACATTACGAGCGCGTTCAGATTTCTCAGTCATTGGTGCAACTCTCAATGAAATACAAATGATTGTCAACAAAGACTCTACAAAGAAACATTACCTCTACAACTTCAAATATAGGCCAAGCTTCTCGTACGCACCAAACTACCAAAACGCCACTCATTTTCAGGACGTTTCTTTCGTCTTTGGAGTTGACCTCAAAGCCTCTCAGCTCCTTGGTGGAGTCCCCAACGATGCAGACCGTGCCGTGTCCGACCAAGTCTTAACGATGTGGACAAATTTCGCCAAAACTGGAGACCCAACTTCGCCAATGCCCCAAAACGCAATGAAATGGGGCGTATTCACAAAAGCAAGTCCAAAGTTTATCACAATCGACTCCGCTTCATTTGTATCCGTCTTCAAGGACTTTAAGTATTCAGACTTCTACAGAAAAATTACTCAGAAACTGGACACTGTCGAGGATTTCAGTGGGGCTATTGTTGGCTAATATGAATAACACCCATCTCATGAAAAAAATCAGGGAGACCGAAAAGAATGTCCCTTCGAGTTCAAACTCAGTAATCTTGGTCTATGCCTTTGTTTGCATCTCTGCGTGTGTGTCTTTCTGTGTATCTGTCTATCTCTCTTTCTCTCTCTTCTCTCTCTCTCTCTCTC
>NW_004797779.1:493710-497096 GCF_000002075.1 Aplysia californica | reverse complement strand
CAGGAACATTTTTTGTTGTTGCGGCTGTTGCTATTAGCGTCTCTTATGATTGTGATGGCGGGAGTGATGATGTCCTAGGCGCCGTCGTTTTCACAAGCTTTGGGTGGTGTTGGTAACGGTTCTTGTGAATAATTCATGATAATGACTAGAACATGTGAATGAATTTGAGGGAGGGGCAGAAAGAAAAATCTCACTGGGGGTGATTCTGAGTTATGCAGGCGACCCTTTTTTGACTCGAATGAAACAACCACGCAGTCATGATGTAAACTAAATAACGTTACATAAATTGGGATTTTTAAGTACAAGGGGGCTATCCCGAAAAATGCAGTTTTGAGAAAATCGAAGGTAAAGCTTTTGGACCCTTGTTCAGTTTCTTTAAAAGACAAGTAGAATTTTCTCTATAACCAAACAAATATACTCACCAACGAAACCAAATTTATCCTATACGTAGGGAAATGCCCACTTTTGGTGTAGGTAAACATTTCTGGAAACCCCCGAAATCTGGGTGAGCCCGCTTGTCCTTAAAAGCAGCGACCAATTGTATTCGCATATCACAATCCTCAGCACCATGTTTTTATACGCTACATATTATTTGATGCTTGAATTAATGGAACGACTAGCTAGGGGTTTGAAAACCGAAAAGAAGCCCACACCTCAACAGTTTGTAGTCTCTGCCCTTTTGGCCGTCTTTTAAAAAAGAAGCCACTGTGCGGTCAAAAATTCATGGTGCAACTTACCGTCAAACATTAAATTTCCTCAACTATTGAACATACAGTCTACAGCTTTCGCTCAATGGCTTGTATCAATTTGTCGTACCAGATCAATATTCTTATAAACACCTCATGTAAGCTTTATTCTAGAAAATTCCGTAATAAATTAAATACAAATTCAAAATCCCAGTGGGTGGTTTCTACAGATTTTGAAAGGTTTACAGCTGGGACAACATCGCTTTTAAAAGCAAATCCTTCATTTTTTTTCTCCTAATCGAGAAGTTATGCTTTTATTGAACGTATGTTTTGAGAACCTTTAGTGCAAAAAAGTATTCATTACACAAAATGATTACTTATTACAAGTTTTGCCACTAAAAAAATCGTCATTAGTTAGCAGTGACGTAGGCCATATGAGTGTATGCCAAATGTGTGTGAGAAGCGGGATGTGCTGTGAACAATCCCATTTTCCACGTAACGGAGGTTTACAAATGTATAGTATTTTACACAAATTTTTATTTTTTAAAGTTTTTTAATATAGCCTGAATCGTTGTGAGAAAATACGATAAAGTTCGACTAATTAATACAAACTGCTGTGCAAAGTATGGGTGTGATTCTTAAATTGAGAATACGTTGCGCCACGAATTTTTTACTGCACCATAAACATCGATGCTTGCAGTAATGCAGGGATGTAACGATTTTATAGGCCATGATAACCAATATAATTCATTATGTATTGAAAAGCGTGCCAAACCTGAGGAAGGGTAAATGGGAAATAGATGGGGTTAAAGTAACGTGGTTTAAAGTGCGTACGTGGTCTACGACAGGCTGACAGATGGACGATGGATCGACGAAATGACTGATCTACAAAGTGATAGTTTACACTAATATGTACTTGTAAATACACACACACATACACACATGAAATACTTACACACACACACACACACACACACACACACACACACACACACACACACACAAGCACACATTAGCACATACACGACACGTGCACACAGACAAACACCACATATATATTATAAGATATAAGATATAAGTGTGTATGTGTGTGCGTTTGTGCGTGCTTGTACGTGTGTGTGTGTGTGAGTGTGTGTGTCTGTTTGTGTGTGTGCTTGTGTGTATGTGAGTTTGTGTCTGTGTGCCCGTGTGTGTATATGTGCATATATGTCAATGTGAGCCATATCTCTGGTCACAAAGTTTGCTTTAGGCTTGCACAGAAGGACCGACTCAACTTTGATGTGCACGAAACCTGTTCTAAATCTACCCCCTGAAAGAGGTGGTTCTGTCCTAAGAAAGCCTGCCTTTTGTAGCCTCCTATTGTAGTCTCAGGCCATTAGAAGCCACCAAAAGACATTTTTTTAAGCCTGGAGTTCATTTCGAGGGCACTAATCAGAGGTGCATCGCACATTTGACGAGGCGAAAATCAAAACCAGTCTACAGTCTGCGGCATACACGAACCTTCAATTCATGTGCTAGGTATTACTTTCCCCCTCTGACTGAACAAGCCAAGTCATTCACTGTCTGTCTCCTGACTATTGTCCGAGTCCAGAGAGGGCTTGACCACGAGAGCAGCTGCCCACGGGGGGCTGCCAAACGCAGCCAGGATGACCACCAGCTGCATGCAGAGATAAGTGGTCAGTCATTGTTCTAAAAGGTCAGCCAGCGAACTCTAGACAAGTCAAAGATAAAAATCAGGAACGAGGAAGAAGGAGGACAGATAAATAGACGCTGGGCATCGTGCACTGATAGAAAGAAGCGAGTGGCCTCGATGTTTAAGACAAATACGGGTAGGTGCTTCACTGGGCACGCGCTGTCCAGGGGCCGAAGGGTGCGTCTAAACATCAATAAAATGCCACTTGAGATAAGCTTTTTTGTTTAGGCAAAACCTAGCGCCTGCCAAAGGTGAATGGAGGAAGCGAGGTTTATCGTCTGTCCACTCATTGTTCTTGAGTTCATACCCCAATTTTGCGGTGCAGTGGCCGTATCTCTGTAGAGATGCAAAACCGCGAGACACTTACACGACAGGTTAAATTAGTAAAAGAAGAAAAAGTTACCGAAAAGAATAGAACAATGGTTTCAAGATAGAGGGGTGGGAGGGGGTCAAAGGAAGATTTCTTCGAGCCCAATTTGAAACAGGACGAGACTGAAAACACGTGCCTTAAAAGACAAAGGAGATATATAGGGAGAGGGGGAGGCGGAGGCGGGGATGAGAGAGAATAAGACAGAGGTGGGGGGGGGAGATGGGAGAGGTGAAAGAGAGAGTGGAAGGGGGTGAGAAAGAGAGGTGGATGAAATGAGTGAGAGAATGAGAGAGAGAGGGGGAGGGAGGAGGGAGAGAGGGGAGAGAGAACTGAGAGAGAGTGAGAGAGAGAATTAGAGACAGATATGATATGAGACACGAGCGTAAGTGCATAATTAAACAAGGACGATACTTAACGCCTATTAAATGTGTAGTTTTAAGACTGCATGAAACATAATTATTCGTGTGATTTCACTAATCTGCAAGTAAGTGTGTTATGTGAGTATATGGGTGCGTCTGCTTGAGCCTTCTTTCGCCTTCATTTATTAAAAGAGAGAAAGAGAGAGAGAGATTCAAAGATTCAAAGATTCAAAATGATTTATTGATTTGAAAGGCCTTTGGCCCATACATCCACATAT
>NW_004797779.1:490157-492550 GCF_000002075.1 Aplysia californica | reverse complement strand
AGTAGTAGTAGTAGTAGTAGTAGTAGTAGTAGTAGTAGTAGTAGTAGTAGTAGCAGTAGTAGTAGTTGTTGTTGTTGTTGCTATTGCTGTTGCTGCTGTTGCTGTTGTTGCTGCTGTTGCTGTTGTTGTTGTTCATTTGAGCATGATCAGAAAATACACTTCGTGTGAATGAACAACATTTATTGTTTCAACTCCATGATCAGCTCAGGTTTTAAAAGTGCTCAATACGACTCACTTGAGTAAAACGTTACACCCACAGTTTTGATTTAAGGCTCTTGCAAGAAAATCAAGGGATTTCAACTAAAAATGATGCCTTGACACTCCAAACCCAGCACTCTTTATAAGGAAGAAATGTTCACCCGAAATTTCTTAATTTTTTTTTTTTTTGGGGGGGGGGTTTGGGGGGTTTGTTGGTAAGTGTTTTACGGCGCTCGCAACCGCATAAGGTCATATGAACGCGCGGGGCACATTAAACATTTTCAGTAAGTAGGAAATTTTGAATTTTGCCCGGGTGGTGGCCGAAGCTTACTCTTATCGATTTTAGACCTCCAAGGGATCTTTAACGTGCCTAACTTGCACACAGGACCTCCGAGGTTTTTCGCCCTTGTCCGAGAAGGCTATGTGCAGAAAGTGTAGATCTTTAGTATCAGAAGATCAGGGGTGTAGCTGAAAGACAGCAGTTAGAAGGAGCCAAAGAGTAGCAGTAGAATGGCAGCAGAAAGAGTCCGGAACCCAGAGGAGGAGGAAAAGGAGGTGAGGGGTGGGGGCGGAAAGTGGAGACGTAAGCAGACGACTATGGGTATTTCCAAAGGGGTATGCATGACATTGTAACTGAAATCGCAGATTTATATACCCCATTTCCAGAGAGGTAGGAGTAAATATTAAACGTTTGTAACTTTATTAGTTTGCTCTACACCAACTACAGAACTTAGCAGGTGATACTGTGCATCAAACAACACCCATTAGTGCGTATTTCAAAGAGGAATTTATCACAAAGATGTTCAAAGGTACGTTTCTAGCAACCAGGAGCGCAATGTATACCCTGAAAACTTGTCAGTTGCCTCAGATTTAGCTCACTTAAACTCCCCTCCGTTTTACAAGCCTTGTTTTCGCATATAATTAATGAGGAGCCGAGGAACACTGTTCTGCCCATTTCCACTATTTCCAAAGAAGAAAACTAGTAGAATTATGTTTTAGTCCGTGCTTTTGTGATTACTTACGACTGAAAACTTCACGACAATATGCACTTAAAAGTCAAATGGTTTTGATTAAAGATTGTACGCCCTCCCAATTTTTATTATGCCCGCACCTATCTATTAGCTTAATTTTCCAGCCTAAAATAATGCAGTTATTGTTTTGGTTTCCGTCTTTTTAACGCAAACAAAAACAAAACGAAAATGAAAATGATCTTGCCTATAGAGAGATTATTGAACAATCGAGAAGGTAAAACCCAGTCAGTTACACTGAGCACCAAGCACGCTACGTGAGTAATGCCTGAGGAGGTACTGATTCCATCACTGCAAACGGAATTTATTTCTTGTGTTGTATTAAATTGGTCCCCTGTCTACATCCCTTCATTATGTCCCATGTGGGTACTGTGGCAAATGCATGCGCAGTGCATTATAAAGAGCAAATACTAGAGGCAAATATTTATACAAGCAGTTCGTTCAAAGGCAAATCATATTTGTCCACCAAACGAGCGGTGAAATCCTATGGGCCTTTGGAAGAGATTAAAACGCTCGTGAGTTTGAAAGAACCGGAAGAATCTCTTGAGAGACAGAGAGAAAGAGACAGAGAACAACACCAGCGGGCGCTGCTGCAGTATTATATTATAGATGCGCTGACCATCATCAGTGACCGTGTCGCGTGGACTTGATTGACAGCCAGCACAGATCCCTAAGCGCGCGGTTTGTGCAGGTTGTACGGCTGACAAGACAATAGCAGCTCCCTAGATCCAGAACAAAAAAAAGTGGGCTGGAGAAAGGACGCGGATCTTGATTAGAGTGTGAAGAGGGGAAGTCCAGCGCGACGCGCGAACATTGTGTCCAGGCTCAGTGGACTTACCGCTGGACAAGCGATCTTGATGTCCAGGGCCGAAATTTGACCGGACGTGAAGCTGGCGTGACATTAGCGTTAAGTCCGACCAATCACGGCGTTTGATGTGGCCAGTTTAATGCATGGCTAACTTATCATGTGCAGGGGGGCTAAATTAATCTTGACCACTCGAAGAGCGCCCATCTGCACAGAGCCATTCATGCCATGAAACTGACGTGGGTGTTTCGAAGTAGACTAATGTATCTGACTTTATCGCATGTCCGGGATTAACCCTCGAATACCCAAAGGGATCGTTGTCGTTTTATTATCAAGCGGTCTCATCTCTCTCTCTCTCTCTC
>NW_004797779.1:479138-481062 GCF_000002075.1 Aplysia californica | reverse complement strand
ACACCACACACGCTAACACACATGACACACACAAACATACATACACACAGAGAGAGAGAGGCAGAGAGAGAGAGACAAAGAGAGAGACAGAGAGACAGTAAACACACACACACACGCACACACACACACACACACACACACACACACACACTCTCTGTGTGTGTGTGTGTGTGTGTGTGTGTGTGTGTGTGTGTGTGTGTGTGTGTGTGTGTGTGTGTCCCTTTCTCTCTCTCTCATTCTCTCTCTTATTCCCTCATTCTCTCTCCCATGAGCCGGGCGGCGCCCAAGTTGAGGCAGGTCGGAGGTGGGCGGCGGTTGTTTACACTGTGAGCCGGCCACTGTTTACACAAAACGTGAGACTGGACGGTGAACCGAACATCAGCTCAGCAGGGGAAGACTGGACATTCACAGCCTCACAAAGACGGACGCCGTGAGCAGACACACACCTTGGCATACGCACAGAGTTAAGGAAAGGAACAAAAAGTACAGTTGAAACTGTTTAAGACGGCCATCCATTGTCGAGGAGAGAAGTGGCCGTATCAGACAGCTGACCGTATTATACAGTGGCATTATACTGTAAAAGAAATGGTCGCTTATAATTACAAGGGGATTATCCCGAAAAATGCTGGTTTGAGAAAATCGAAGTCGAAGGTAACGTTTTTGCCCCTTGTTCAGTTTCTTTAAAAGACAAGGAGTGTTTTCTCTATAACCAAACAAATATGCACACCAATGAAACCAAACTTCTCATAGAGGTAGGGCAATGCCCACTTTTGGTTTGGGTCAAGATTTCTGGAAACCCCCGAAATCTGAGTTTGCCCGCTTGTACACAAGGGAGAAAATGAGAAGTGGCTGTTTGTACAGCAAGACTTTCGTTCGATTTTCGGGTAGCGAAGTGCTGTTTTACCGAGTATCTCCATCCTTCAACTGGGACATTGTATTCAACCCACAGTGGGCTGGTTTTGTTTGCAGGATTGAAGCAGCTATCCTGTTTTCTGGGTGACCAAAACTGTGTCGATGGCAGCGTAAAACATTTATAAATTATCACAATGGTTACCGTCTAAAACTCTTTGTCTTTTGACGTAACTGTTCATAATCACTTGTCCTGTTTTCTTAGCTCTTTCAGGTCGTAGAGGACAGACACATGTGTCCACCAGCAGGCCAGATCAATGCCATGTTAACGCACATTTTGAACTATGATAAATAAATCAGAAACACAAACTTGCATGCTTCATAGTATGCTCGTTGTAATTTCCCTTTTTAAGTTTCTGCAAAAGACCAATCTCGTTGAAAAATCTAAGGTATGTCCATTTCCTGGTTGCTCTCGGTGGTATGTCCTCTCTTAATTTGCACATCTTTTTTTTACAAGTTTTGTGCCTCGCGGCACGATTATGCCCTGGCGTTCATGTTACACACCAAAACAATAATTCAAACCACTTTTTAAAACTTAATAAACAATGAAGACACTACTACTCTGGAGCTGCTGTAAAGACGAGAACGAACTTTGCATTTTTAGTGAAGTAAAACTTGTTTTCATGGCACCCTCTGTATGATTTATCACTTCTACGGCTCTCTCAGAATAAAGAGAGGATGGCAGGGTATGAAAAAGGAAAGTCTGAAGAACATGGAGATAAGCGAGCTGATTACAAAGATTTCTCGTTTTCATGTGCGCACACACATGAGAGGAAGAGAGAAATAGAGAGGGGGGAGGGGGCGAAAGAGAAAGAGAGGGAGAGTGAGAGCGTTTGTGTGGGCGTGTGCGTTACAGAGGAAGAAACAGATAGAACGTAGGGCAGTGCGAGTGCGAGGGAGAAAGAAGGGCATACGAATTAGATGTTATAAATTAACTGAAATGAATACTAAAAGAGCTGTCTAATCATATTCTTTTCTTTCTTCCCACACATGTCCTGCTCTTCTTCTCCTCTTC
>NW_004797779.1:475415-479038 GCF_000002075.1 Aplysia californica | reverse complement strand
CCCCCCACTTCCTCCTTCCAAATAAAAAAAAACTTTTTTCCAAGCGCAATGTCTTTACAACTTTTTTTTACTGTTTACCTTTTCCGATTAAAAAAATGAATCTACCTGCTACTTTTCGTTTTGTAGAAGAATTCGAACACTGGGCTTTGGGAGACAAAGGCTTCATGAATGAGAAATCAGTTCTGTTCTTCTATATACGAGTGTAGATCAAAAAGTAATGGAAGTGTCAATGTATCTCAAAAACCTTTAATACTTAAAACCTAAGATTCCCACAGTTGCTCGAAATATTTTTCTCGATGGCTTCCGAAATGAACAGTGTTTACCATCTTCCGTCATGCTTTGCAGCTCTAAATTCACTGCTCTTGCTTTGTCCTAAGTGCGTTCATATTTTTGTCAAGCAAGCTTATCTTTCAGAATAGGAAATAACCAGAAGACTCAGGCAGCTTAGCCAGGGCTGTAGGCGGGATGAGTCAAAACTTGGACCCTCAAGTCTTGCTCTTGTATGCAGTTCTTTCCTTTGCTTTGTGGGGCGCTGCATTGTCGCGGAGGGGCATTGTGGTAGATTTTCTGATCTTTGGTCTCTGCTCATCTGTGGCATTTCTCAACTACGGCAATGCCTTTTGCACATAATAAGAAAAAGTGATAACAGTATTATGTGGCATGATATCAGCCACAAAGGAACAGCAGTAATGGAAAAATGCAGAAAAAGCCTCTTTCTGCTTTAAAATCCCAGACCCAAAACGAAAGCTGCGTCTCCTTTTTTTATCTATCCACGTGGGATTCAGTCGTTCTGAACTTAAGACATTGTCTTGGGAAAAGAAGAAGACTCCCTGTTTTTTCTTTTTTTGTGGGGTTTTGAAGAAATTAAGAATTAAAAAACGGGAGTCCGTGTTTCGTTTCCCAAGAAAATGTCTGTGAGTTGCGTAGAACCGGAGGTTTAAACATGGGATCCATGCAGATTTTAACTTGATATAAGGAAGATCAAACTCGTGGAACATCAAAATGGTTTCCTGTTACAACAGGCACGATACAAGAATGCTTACTCACCACATCCCTTCGGCATAATACAAGACTCAAGAAGGGATGAATACGACGAAGTAGAAAAACAAGGAATATGCTTAACAGATTTAAGATATGCAGATGACACTGCACTCTTTACCACAACATAAAGAGGATAAGAAAATCCTATAGAATCTGTCAAAGAACAGATTAACAAAGAGGAGTACCGGTACATCTAAACATTGGAAGACAAAAATGGTGGGCACAGACAAATGCAAAGAAGAGGCTGCAATCTTTAAAAGTGACGAGGAGGAAACAAAAAGAGTAAGCAATTTTGAACAGCTTGAAGCAGGGATTGATACAAATGGGAAATAACCCCACAGATTAAACAGAGAATTGCAGTGGCAGCATCAAAACTTTAAATCATGGCATCTATCTGGAACGGACAATGCGAAAATACTAAAATAAGAACCCTAAGAATTACCATATTCGCCACCACAAAATAATAGGTGTGAAGTTTGAACTATAAATGAACAAGATACATAAAGGATTACAGCTTTCGAAATGAAATATTATCGAAGATCTCTTGGAATATCGTGAAGACAGAAAGTAAAAAATAAAGAAGAACTAAGTAGAATAAATGAAGACTACAGGGGGAAAACGACGGTTGTCACAAACTGAAAATCATCGGGGTATCAATTTTGAACGTTTGTTGACTCATAACTGTATTTCTGTTCAACTGTTGGTTGATTATTGTTGTTAGATTTGCCATTCAAAAACACTTAACAATAAACCACCAGTCGAACAAATATGAAGTTATGAGTTCACAAGCTTTTAAAATTGGTATCCTCACTTTCCAATTTGTGACTTCGTCGTTTTCCCCCTGTAGTCTTCAAATGATAAGATGGAAACGCCAACACGCCTCCAGAATATAATGAAACTGAAACTGAACTGCTCGGGAACATCAAAGGCTAGGATTCAGTCAAGAAACATATTTTTGAGGCAAAGGCATAATGCAAGAGAGGAAGGGGGAGACCGAATAGAAGATAAAACATGTCATAAAAAGCTGACTTGGAACCAAAACAACCCAGGCTTGAAGCAAGCTCTAAGAATCAACATCCAAGTACTGGAAAGGCTCAGATGAAGAGAAGAAGAACAATGCGATTACTGTTTTATGCACCTTTTGGGATCAGGGCAGAGTTCGAGCAAATTTCATCAACGTTAACTTGTAGACTTTCTCTGAAGGAAATAGTAATCACATTCAGAGTCCTCAAACTAGCCTTCTTACTTTTGGGAAATGCTTCCTCTCTGCTGGAGAAATTTACTACCTTTGTATGTGAAATGTGTACCCCTCTGGGAACATTACCCTCCGTCCCCGTTCCTCTCCCCCCGCCCCCTTTTTTTTGGGGGGGGGTTCCCTCCTTTCCACCCTTACCCCTGTCTTTTTTGTCCCAACTCTATGAAGTATCTTACTACCAGATCACCATACAGCCACACAGCAAAGAATTTTGTGGTGGTGGCGAAAATAGAAACCTAGAACGTGCTGGTATTATAGATGATCTCAAACTTTTCATACCCATTGCTTTCTTCCCAGAAGCTGGACTGTAATCGATAGGCTCTTTACAGCCGTTGTTAGCAGAATACCTAAGCTCGATTCCCGGGTGGGGCAATAATTTTATCAAAAATCTCAGTGTAGCCTGCATGGCTACTGCATCCTGCAAAGCACAGATTGGCCCTGAAAGGCTAGGTCTAAGCAGCTCGCCTCGTAAGAACAGGATTTAAACTGTTTCGATAAGGGGCGCAAAACATGTACAACCAGTCAGTCAATCAACCAATCAATCATTCAGTCAATAAATCAACCAATCAACAAATCAACAAATCAAAAATCAATCAACCAATCAACCAACCAACCAACCAATCAATCAACCAATCAATCAATCAACCAATCAACCAACCAACCAATCAATGAACAAATCAACCAATCAACCAATCAATAAACCAATCAACCAATCAATCAATCAATTTGACAGGCAAAACGGCTGCTGATGTGCTTCTAAGAATGGCTTATACATTGTATTAAGAAAAAAAACTACTTTCAAAATTATCCAGGACGGTTACCTATTGTCCAGGAGAAAAGGGATCTTCTTAGACAGGTGGACGTCTTGGACAGCGTCATTATAACATTTTAAAACACAAGACAGGAAGTGGGAAGTGGTCGTTTTGGGGGGCTCTCGTGGCCTAGAGGTTAAGGTGTTGGCCTCTCTTTCAAAGGTCCCGGGTTCGATTCCGGGTAGCGACCGAAAAATTTTCTTCTCTAAAATTGTCTCCTTTCACCTCCTGTCCTGCTCTAGCAATGGTCTGTTGTCTGCTTTCATTTCCACTTTCTGCCCGCTCCCCTCACCTCCTTTCCCCCCTCCTCTAGGCTTCTGGCTCTTTCTGCAGCCTTTCTACTGCTACTCCTTTGCTCCTCCTCACTGCTGTCTTTCTGTTGCCCCCCTGATCTTCTGGTAGGAAAGATCTACACCTAGCTTTCTCGGACAAGGGCAAAAAATCTCGGAAGGCCTGTGTACTAGTAGCGCACGTTAAAGATCCCTTGATGGTCTAAAATCGATAAGAGTAGGCTT
>NW_004797779.1:469110-471225 GCF_000002075.1 Aplysia californica | reverse complement strand
CCAATTGACGCCGTTTTAGATCATTGCCAAACCGGGCGGAGAGGGATGCAACGTCCTAGTGAAAGGACCGAGATGCTCGATAAAGACTCTATGCACACGGGAATCAAACTCAGGCTGCCTGCATGCGATAGCGAAGAGTCAGACCGCTACACCAAAGATGCTTGTATAAGTGGATTGAAAAAAAGCAAAGTGACATTCATTTGGTGAATGGACCTCGACAAGGCAGGGAGAAGCTAGCAGCTTCGAGAGGAGGTTTCTTATTTCGCATTTATTTGTGGTTACGCCAACTTATATAAAAATCCATCGTTTCGACTTTGTCGGATGACAGGAGGAGGGAATTTATGAGGGTTAGGTTTTTCTTTAAAACCCTGGTCTTTTATAAGTCTTGATATATTATTAAAGCTTCTGACTGCTGTAACAAAAACGTGTTATACCAATGTCTGAATACTTTAGAAGATGTCAATAACCGAATACTTTACTTTATGTAGTTTGGTGTGTGGAGATGCACGCCCTCACAGATTTACTGCGGTGGGTTGAGTTAGAGGGTTATAAGTATAAGAAAGATTTACAGGAGTGGGCTGGGTTGGAGGGTTATAAGACAGATTTGCAGGTTAGAGAGTTATAAGACAGATTTGCAGGTTAGAGGGTTATAAGACAGATTTGCAGGTTAGAGTGTTATAAGACAGATTTGCAGGTTAGAGGGTTATAAGACAGATTTGCAGGAGTGGGCCGGGTTAGAGGGTTATAAGAAAGATTTGCAAAGATAGGTTGAGTTAGGAGTACTTTAAGAAAAATTTACAGAAGTGAGTTGGGCTGGAAAGGGGGGGGGGGCTATACGAAAGATTTACAGAAGTCCATACGAAAGATTTGCAGATGTAGGATAACGCGATCTCAGTATTTTCTTGTCGTGTCTCCATTTTTTTAAACAGTGAAAATGTGACATCTTCTTAAGATGACGCTTTGTCGTGAACTATTTTCACTGATATTAAAAATGGAGTACGACAAGAAAGCCCTGGGGTCGCCATGAGTTGGAAGGTTATAAAAAATAACTTTGTATTTCAAAATGTTTTTGACACCCCCATCAACATTATCAGGTAATTTAGGAGGCGGGTTACTTCAACCCTGCTCATCATAGCCAACCCTGGCTGAGTGGTATGCAGTATCTAAGCAAAATCAGACAGAGATGCAAGATAAAATAACTCTCCAGTATGGGAATCGAACGCACGCCTTCTGCGTGCAAGAGCGAAGAGCGTTACCATAAACCCACAGACGCTGATTGTGGGTATGGAGGAAGCGAGGAAGGTAGTGGTGATAAGGAAAGGCACTGACCACTCGGGTCTTCTGCGTGCGAGTTGAATAGCAACATGCGAACTTGATGGGAGTCTAAAGGTCACATCCATGTGGATTCTGTCAGGTTGAAATTTTCTGTGGCAGAGTTTCTAACAGTCTCCAAAAACTAAATGTTATGTTGGGTTGGGTTGTTGTTTTTTTGTTGGTTTTTTTTTTGGTGTGTTTTCTTTTCATTTGTACCGTGGTTGGAAGAGCTGTTAAAGTATATACCAGACAGATCATCATCATCATCATCATCATCATCATCATCATCATCATCATCATCATCATCAGCATCATCAGGAGGAGGATTTCAACCATATATTTGAATGTCCAAGAACAATGGCAATTCGAATGGAGGTGCCTCCAAGTATTTTTACGATGGAGCCAAAAAAGAGCCTCGCTCTCGGTCGAAGATTTCTTCGTGAAGTCCACCATGCTCATTAAGGAAACCAAAACAAAAATCATCATCATGTCATTTATCTTTCACTTGATGCTCTTGGCCATGCAGTGACCTTATTGCTAATTGTACCACATTGTATCCGTATACAGAAGTCCACATTGTTGACGAACAAGCAGTGGCTTTACTGGAAAAAAACCCGACCACTGTAATGATGTGTGTCATAAATCTTTACCAACGAGTGAAAGTTTGGGGTTCAAATCAAGCAATTTTTTTAAACAATAGAATAATTGCTCACTGATAGATGACTTATTAATGGGACCAGGTACATAATAAATGACGTATCCTGAAACAAGAAGGGTTTTTTACTTGGTTTTGAGGTTTGG